>NC_061116.1:1845426-1847645 GCF_002878395.1 Capsicum annuum
TGTGGGGATGTTGGTGGGCCAACGCAAACTAGAATGGACCCAGCAACCGGTCAGGTAACGAAGAAGTATAATAAATTGAGGGACCGAAAAGAAATAGTTAAAATGGTAGTTGTGGGTTGTTTACCTTTTAGTTTTCCTTCTTCTGATGTCTTTATTCATTATATTTAAGCAATTTATAATCCTATGTTTAATGGTATTCCTAGAAGTACTTGTAGGGCCGATATTTTTAGACTTCATTCATAATATTGTTTTAATGTATCAACATTGTTAAAAAATATTCAATGTAGATTGTCTCTAACTTCTGGTCTTGTTCGTGATGTAAATAAAAATGATTATTTAACCGTTACTTGTCACTGGATGGATAGTAATTTTATGATGCAAAAACGTATTCTTGCTTTTTTATATGATGAAGATCGTAAACATACTAGAGATTTTATTGTTGATTCTATAGTTAAAGTTGCCGGATTTTATGGTATCAAAAATAAAATCTTATGTATTGCTTTTGATAATGCTTCTAACAACAAGACTGCTATATAAAAATATAAATTTAAGCTATCTCCGTCGTTGCCTGAAATTTTTCATATTAAGTGTGCATGTCATATATATAATTTAATTGTAAAAGATGGTCTTGAATTTTTTGAGCTTTATATTGAAAAAAATCGTCTTGTTGTTGGTTTTATTCAAGGAGATAATCGTTGATCGAGAATTAGAGAATTTAAAGTTAAATACCAAGAAAATGGACTTGCACCGATATTGATGCCTGAGGAAATTGATATTAGATGGAATTCTACGTATGACTTTTTAAAAACTTGTTATAAATATAGAGTTCCTATTACACTAGCCTTTAACCAACATTGTGGTTCATTTGTTAATTCTGTTGATTGCATGCTACATGATTCTGATTGGATTGTAATTAATGATCTTGTTAAGTTTTTAGAAAAATTTTATGTTGCTACAATTGAATTTTTCGGTGCTTATTATCCTACTGTTTGTAATATTTTGGGCTATATAGCCGATATTTCTGATTTGCTCAAAGAATATAAAAATAAAGAATGTTATAAAGAAGTTATTGGTGTCATGTTTACTAAATTTAAAAAATATTTTTTCTCGATTCCTCCTATTTACTTGGTTGGTGCTATGCTAAATCCGTGCATGAAATATAATACTATGTGCCACTGTAGTACTATTATTTATGCTAACTTAGAAATAAATACTAACAATGATTCTAAACAAGTACAACCTGATTTGTGGACGGCAATAAGTGATGCGAATGAATACATAGAAAATTTATATAATCACTATGCTGATTTATTTGATTTAGCCGTACCTATAAATATCACTCCAACTGTCGTTCCTCATCCTCCCGAGGAGCCATCATCTTCTTAAAGGCCGGCACATAGTGATTTTCCTGATTCCTTTTATGATTTACCTTGTTGGAACAGTGTTGATGAGAGAGCTTACACATCAACTTATCGGGAAGAGGTGAAATATTATCTTCGATCGCCGCCAGAGAATTGCAGACGACGGATCAACACCTTGGATTGGTAGAGGGTAATGAAACACAATATCCTGTGCTTTCAAGATTTGCTAGAGATATCTTGAATGTTTCAATATCAACCGTTGCATCAGAGAGCGCCTTTAGTCAGTAACGATAATAGCTTGGAGGCAACCGACACTCATTGGAAAGCAGTGCAATGAATGTTCTAGTTTGCCTCAGAGATTGGATTAAAGAGGAAAGAAGAAACCAAGGAATGGAACCAAAGTCGAACAACGAGCTGAAACTTGAAGAAATTATGTCTTCACGGGAGAACTCAGCAGAATCAAGTCCAATGCATGATTTTGCCCCCGTTGACTTAGACTATCCTATGCAAGTTCCCATTAATATTAACATGAATGAGTTGGAAAAAATGATGCATAATTTGTAGATTTTTCATTTATGTAAATTATAAATTTTGGATCATTTCGCAATCACTAAAATTTCCCAAATTCATTCACTCCTTAGTCCTTACTTTGTAATTTTTTTCACTTAATGATTTAAATTGAATTTCTAGTTTAAATTAAAAAATTACTTCTAATATATTATTAATTTACTACCAAGTATTATTAATTTATTATATTAAGTAGCATATGTTTTGTATATTTTTGTATATATTTTCTATAGGTGTGCATATTTAACGTATACATATGTATATGTTTTATAAATTAGTATATAACTATAT
>NC_061116.1:1850645-1855863 GCF_002878395.1 Capsicum annuum
ATTTTTTACGGGCCAATTTCGGGTTGACCCGATCCGGCCCACTTGACAGCCTTAGTATTATAGCCAATGATGTAATGTCACGTGTCTTACTCTTTATAAGTGTCGGTCACGCTGCCTTCTACATGTGTCATACACGTACATTATGAGTCCTCGTATATGCCGGTTCTGACACCTTTGTCTCCTGTTCTTTTCTTCCACGTCATCTTCGTCATTGTCACGATGGTGTCTTCTTTGTATGGTATTATTCTCAAGATGCTATTAGGTGGGAGTTTTGCCAAAGCCCAAAGGTACCACATATGTTATTGTCTTTTCTAGCAGCGTGATGTAGAAACGATGCTCTAGTTAGGTAGCAAACTTTTTCACTAAATGTAATATAATAGATCTTGATTCGTTATATCTTATTGTCTTTTCTAGCAACGTGATGTAGGAACGGTATCAGAGTTCAAAATTATCAAAATGACTAAATCATATAAAGTGTTTCAGATAACTTAGAGTTCCACTTTCAATTCCTTCTCTTTTATTTAATTTACCGAAAGCTACCTAGCTAAAGTTATTTATACATTACTTATATATAAGGGAGAATCACAAGTTTGGTAGTCCTCACAAGGACTTTTTAGACATTTCACTTTTTTTTTTGTAAGTAAAGTTGCTACACATATCAAATTTGTAGTGCATTGATGGTTTTCTTTTCTTGTATATCTTCATTTTTGTCCTCTCCTTTTTTTGTTAAGACCATCTCCACTTGACGTTTTGTAATTGATTTCTTCTTGTAATTTATTGAATTGCCTTTTAATTATAACTTCTTTTATATATTAAAAACAATCACTTTAACTTGAAAAAAATTTCGCCAAAATAACTTTTAACATGAAATTAAAGTTTGCAATAATTTTTTACTACATCGTTGACATCTTTTAAAATTCTTATTTAAATTTTTTTTTTAAAATATAAGTACTAAATAGGGCAACTTAATAGACAATATCTTATATTACTATTTTTCTTAGTGGACATAAAAAAAGTAAATTAATAATTATAATGTGAAGAAAAATTTATTCTTTAAAGGGCGTGTAAGAAAAATAAATATGACAAGTAAATGAGTAATGTATTACTGTAATTCAATTACTATTTAATGTCTTTATTCGTCATTGTTAAGTTAATTTGTGTTAAGGCTCTAAATTAATGTTCTAATTATTTTAATATAAACTTGAAGTGATAGAAACATTTGTTGCATTAAATAATTCTATAAGAAGAAAAAAAGTTTTTTCATCAAAATTAATTTATTTTATCTATACTAACAAATTAATAAAAGTATCGTATTTTTTGATTCATTATTGTTGTCGAATCATAATTATTTATATACTTATCATCAAAAATTATTTATTTTCAAGAATTATTTATATATCTAATTCTCTGACAATATATTTATTTCTTTAAAACAATATTCTAATTTAAATTATTCAATTATATGATTATGAACTTAAATAATTATGAATACTTATCAAAAAGGCATGTTTAATGGAGTATTTCATTAAATAAGATTAATGATAAGATAAAAGTATGATATAAATTAATGTTTTATTTTTTTATTTTGAATTTGAGCCCGAGCTTAGCACGGGCCTGGGTGGAACTAGTAATTAGAAATAAAAAATAATTTAAATAAAATCTCATTGAGTTATAGCTTTACCTGCTTATTAATATTAAAAATAAATAACGAAAATCGACAAAAAAAGGACAACTTGATGTATTAAAACTCCTGCTACGTGCGAGATCTGAAGAAGTATCGATCATAATGGTTCATTATACGCAATCTTATCTATTCATGACTAATCTATTAAAAATTGTAAAAATATTTGAAAATCATTAATTCAATAACATTAAATTAAAAATATTCATTAACTCTATCACTTTGCTTGGCAAACCTCAAGAACCTTGCCTAGTACAGAAACAAATTTGCTTTCGTTCTAGCAGTTACGTAGCAAACTTGTTCACTAAATGTAATATGATAGGTCTTGATTTGTCTTATGCTATTTTCTTTTCTAGCGGCATGATGTAAGAATGTTATCAGAGTTAGGAATTATCAAAACGACTAAATCATATAAAATATATCAAGATAAATTAGAGTTCCATTTCCAATTCCTTCTTTTTTATTTGATGAATGAAAGCTAACTAGCTAAAGACATTTATACATAATTAGAAATAAAGAATTAATTTGAAACTGTTTATCCTGAAAATGGTACAACTAAATTTGTAAATAAGGGTAAGAACATGTACGTTCAATTTAACTCTGTATATTCACTTTCGTAGTGAATAAATTATTTATGTAATGAAAGATAATATATAACACGCCAGGAAAGTAAAGTAAACTAAAATTAACAAACGAATCAACGTAATGAGATATTGAACGATTTTCTCTGATTGTGAAGATGCCTTACACGAGAGCTAAAGCATACACAACGAAAGTAAAGGAAAAGCACATCATAAGGAGCATGCAACAAAGTATATCGTATTACTTACAACTGATTTTAGATGATTAACATCTGAGAGAGATTCATTTTTATAGGAGGCAATGGGTGAATAGTAATATTGTGGAATAAGTTTCTTTATGGGGTCCTTATAATATTATAATCAATGATGTAATGCCCCATGTCTTAATCGTAATAGTTGTCAGTCACTACCTTCTGCATGTGTCATATAAGTATTCTATGCATCCACACATCTGTAGTTTTTGACACCTTTGTTTCGTGTTCTTTTCTTCCATGTCATCCTCGTCATTCTCATGATGACGTCTTCTTTGTATGGTATCATTTTCGAGATGCTATTAGGTGGGAGTTCAGTCAAGGTATCATATTTATGACTCACTTACCTTGACAACCCTCGAGCACCTTGCCTAATGTAGAAACAAATTTGCTTTCGTTCTAGTTAAGTAGCAAATTTGTTCACTAAATGTACTATAATAGGTCTTGATTTGTCATATGTTATCGTCTTTTCTAGCGATGTGATGTAGAAACGGTATCAGAGATCGAATTATCAAAATGCTAAATCATATAAAATTTATCAGGATAAATTAGAATTTCACTTTATTTCTTCATTTTATTTAATTTACCGAAAGCTAACTAGCTATAGCCATTTGTATATATTTAAAAATAAAAATTAATTTAATGTTTTTTTTTCATATTTATAGGGTGCAATGAGTGAATAGTAATCTTGTAGAATGAGTTTCTTTAGGAGGTCTCTATAGTACTATAACCAATGATGTCATGCATCATAGCCATTAGAAGTGTCAGTCACTACCTTTTGCATGTGTCATACATGTATTCTATGCGTCCATGCATCTATCGCTTTTGACACCTTTGTTTCTTATTCTTTTCATTTAGGTCACCCTCGTCATTGTCACGATGATTTCTTCTTTGTATGGAGTCACTCCTGTGATGCTATTAGGTGGGAGTTTGGCCAAAGGTACCATATTTATGACTTGCTACAAATTACTCACTCACAATAGATTCTATCACTTTGTTTGGCAAACCTCGAGAACCTTGCCCAGTATAAAAATAAATTTATTTTCGTTCTAGTTAAATAGCAAACTTGTTCACTAAATTTAATATGATACGTCTTGATTCGTCATATGCTATTTTCTTTTCTAGCGGTGTGATGTAGGAGCGGTATCAGAGCTCGAAATTATCACAATGCTAAATCATATAAAATTTATCAGGATAAATTAGAATTTCACTTCCAATTCCTTCTCTTTTTTTTGATTTATCGAAAGCTAATTAACTAGCTAAAGCCATTTGTACATAATTAAAAATAAAAATTAATTTAATATTTTTTTCATATTTATAAGGTGAAATGAGTGAATAGTAATCTTATAGAATGAGTTTCTTTAGGAGGTTCCTATAGTACTATAATCAATGATGTGATCCAATGCGTTTTAGCTGTTATAGGTGTCAGTCACTATCTTCTGCATGTGTCGTACACGTACATTATGCGTCCGCACACATGCTGGTTTTGACACCTTTGTCTCATGTTCTTTTCTTCCACATCATCCTCGTCATTGCCACGATGGTTTCTTCTTTGTATGGTGTCAATCTCGAGATGCTATTAGGTAAGAGTTTTGCCAAAGGTATCACATTTATGACTCGCTATGAATGACTCACTCACTAAAAATTCTATCACTTCGCTTGACAGCCTTCGAGAATCTTGCTTAATATAGAAACAAACTTGTTTTTGTTCTAATTAAGTAGCAAACTTGTTCACTAAATGTAATATGATAGGTCTTGATTCGTCGTATGTTATTTTCTTTTCTAGCGGCGTGATGTAAGAATGGTATCAGAGTTCGAAATTATCAAAACAACTAAATCATATCAAATTATCAGGATAAATTAGAGTTCCGATTCCTTCTCTTTTATTTAATTTACCAAAAGCTACCTAGCTAAAGTCATTTATACATAATTAGATAAAAAATTAATTTAAATAAAATCTTATTGAGTTATAACTCTAATCACTTATTAATCTTAAAAATCAATAACAAAATCGATAATAAAAAATGACAACATAATATATTAAAAATATCTGAAGAAGTACCGATCATAAGGTTCATTATACTAATTTTACCTTTTCACGACTTAATAATCAAATAAAAAAGTTATAAATATATAAAAGTCATTAATTCAATAACATTTTTTTATAATTCAATATTTGCCATCATTAAAAATATCAAATATAATAACCTAAATTTCCTTGGTATCTCAATTTGTCAATTTCTTGTATTTGACAAAAAGCCAAGCAAATCTATAAACTCACGGCAAATTCCATTTGGGGCTTTTCTTCTTCAGTTATCTTCTTTGCTTTGCTTAGCAAGGTAAAAATACTTCTATTTATTTTTCAATTCTATGAAAATTATATAGGAATCTTGAATTATTTCTATTTAATTGTGTAATTAGCATAAAGTTTTTGTTTTTCTTGTAAAGATTAGTTCTTGAACTCCACGCATAGCACGAGCTTTAGTGTAATGGGGTTCCTGTTTATTGGTTCTTTCCCAAAATCTGAAACACCCCAAGTTTTAGTTTTGTGTTTTTGGATTATTTGCTACTTAATTGTGTAATTATCATAAATTTTGTGTTGTTCCTGTAAAGAGTAGTTCTTAGACCCCGCTCATAACAGGAACTTTAGTGCACTGCGCTGCCTGTTTATTGGTTCTTTCCCAAAATCTGAAACACCCCAAGTT
>NC_061116.1:1858863-1870975 GCF_002878395.1 Capsicum annuum
TGGTTAGTGAGGATTTTTAGCTGACCTCGACTTGTTTGAGACTGAGGCGTAATTATTGTTGTTATTGTTGTTTGTGTGTTTGTAACTTGATATGAATTTAAATGGAGTAATATGGTTAGTGAAGATTCATAACTGACGTCGACGTCGACTTGTTTGAGACTAAGGCGTAGTTACTGTTCTTGTTGTTTAAGTGTTTGTAACTTGATATGAATTTGAATGAAGTAATATGGTTAGTGAGGATTCATAGTTGACCTCTATTTATTTGAGACGGAGGCATAGTTATTGTTGTTATTGCTATCCTTCACTATCTATTGGTGTGAATTTGTTAGTTTCAAAGGTATCTCGTCGTCTTCCAACAATGACATATTCATTGTAATTTTCTTTGGGGAGGGTTGGATGTACACTGTACACTTACCTTTTCTCAATTTTGATAGGGTAGAGGGATTGTTTTCGGTAGAATTTTGGCTAGGAAGAAGTGCAATCAAAGCAGGATCGAAGGGAACGACAAAAGGAATGTACTACATGCCCACATTCAGTCTAAATTAAACCGTTTGACTCTCAAAATACAAACTGTATTATATATATATATATACATATATATATATATATATATATATATATATGTATGCATGTATAACAAGTCAAATAACACAGTAAAATAGCAACTTATAACTAGTTAAGTTACTTGTTTCGCTAGATCCTCAGCTTGACATACAAGAAAATACACATGCAATAACACAATAACATATCCATTAAAAAATAAAGGACAAATAACACAAATCTTTACAGTTTGGAGCTTAATTACATAAAATTTTAACATTTTACATAATTAAATTCCATTTTGAATCTGTCGGGATACATGATTAGCTCCCGATATATCCAACGAAGATACACTTTTTTCTTAGTAAAGATACATAATTAACTCCCGATGTATTTTTTTCAATTTTCGGTCTGTCAAAATACATTGTGCATCTAATGAAAATACATTTTTTCTTTATAAAGATACATAATTAGCTTTCGATACATCTTTCTCGATTTTGGGTCTGTCGAGATACATAATTAGCTCTCCGATATATTCACCGAAGATATATAATTAGTTGAGATTTTTGTTACTACAAAGTAAGGATGAAAATTTATGTAAATATGATAATTTAAGGTATATGTTTATCTTATTTTTTCTATATTTTTTTGTTTTAAAAAATTGCTCATGGGCCAAGATTTATGGGCCACTAAGCTGATCTACAATATTACCAACAAATGGGCCAGTCCAAAAAATAACAAGACTTTAACTAACACTACCACTAATTTACTAGTACTACTTAAATAAATTTGCAAAAACCTTAAACCCTAGTCTTTAACAACAAATGGAGGAAACAAACATGGAAGATTGTGAACAAATTCGTGAATCCGAGGTTGCTCCTGCATTAATTGCAGTTCATCCAGCTCACAAATCAGTTGCTGTCGCAGTTGGCTTGAATCTCCGTGTCTTTAATCTTCAGTAAGTCAGTTACAGTTACTGTCTCCGTTTTAATTTATTTTTTCTGATTTATAACTTGACACAAAGTTTAAGAAAGTAAGTTTGTATGTATATTTTTGAATTAAAGATACAAAGAATATACCAAAATGTCCTTGAGCTGAAATTAAAAAGCTGACAAAAAAGTACTCCCTCTGTCCATAAATACTTGTCCACTTTTGACTTATGCATACCTTAACCACAACAACAACAATAACAAACCCAGTGTAATCCCATCAAGTGGGATCTGGAGAGGATAAAATGTACACGGTCCATACCGCTACTTTCGAAGAAGTAGAGAGCTGTTTCCGATAGACGTTATGCATACCTTAATAAATAAGCAATAAATAGAATGGTGATTTTACTATATCACTTTTTGAATATAATAAATTTTTTGCTTCGAAAAAATGCAATGAGAGATGTATTGTATTTAATACAAGGGTAAAATGGATAAAAATAAGTAAATTATCGATTGGTTTTATAAATCGGACAAGTATTGTTGGATATCTCAAATTAGAAAAATGAATAAGTTAAGATGGACAGAGGGAGTAAATATACGTTTTTTTTTTAAACGTGCTAACAAGGAAAGCAGGACAAATAAATTGAAACTTGAAACTGGAAGAGTAATCATACTCCCCCACGCCCACTTTTACTTGTGTCGACTTTTACTTGTCTAGTTTAAAAAAAAAAGGGACAATTTACCAATTTATATGTATTTTATCCTTGTTCGTTCAAAATTACTTCGATTTTTTATTTTCATTTTTACTTATCATTTTCTACATATCAAGAAAAAGCCACAAAAAAATAAATAAATTGTTTTACCATTAGCATTAATTGTTTGTTCTTTAAACCATTTTCAAGACATAATATACTAAACATCAATTAACAGGGTTGGTATGGTAACATCACTATGTCAATCATTATTTTCTTAATGGATGTGACAAGTAATTTTTAACGAAGGAAGTAAAAAAGAAAGTAACACAAATACAGCGGAACTGAAGGACTAATTCATACTCCCTCCTTCCACTTTTACTTGTGCGTGCTTTCACATATAAAAAGTTGTCTAACTTTTTTGGGATGGACTGATGATAGTGTCATATAAAATGGAACTGTATAGTGGATGTATAAAATGTATATTATAACTTTTCAAGTGTATATATAACTGGAGAAAATAACTTTAATGTATGTCTGTCCCTGTCTCCTTGTTTCCTTCAAAAGATATTGAAAACGGGGTTCTTAGTTGAAGCAGACTTGCTCTCGTTTTGATAGAGATTTTACAAAAGGAGCTTTTTTTCTACAGCATAAATGTGTTGTAGGTCCACATCACTAGTCCGAGACTCGATTGTGCACATTGTAGGTCGACATCACTAGTTCAAGACCTGATTGTGCACTGAGTCTAATATTTAAGTGGAAACGGTAGCTGACTGTGTCCATTAGTCTGAGTTTTGAAGCTGAAACAACTTATTTAACAGTCATAAGAAAGTTTAAGAGTTTCAATACAATTTAAAGAAAAGTTTCTAACGACTTTACTGTAGATTAGATTTTTTTCTTTTTTTTTGGGTATTTAAGTTTTTAAAACAACAGCCAAAGGAGAATTTTTTATGTTTCTGGTCAAAAATGGGAGGAATCCTTTATATATTAGCGGTTCATTTGGGGGCCGATGTTATTCTAATATTGGCATATAACTGTCAAAGACTTACAATTTACAGCTGGATTGTATATTATACTCCGCAAATTTGATGCAGAGAAGGTTGTTCGGTTTCATTGGTGGATGATTCAGGAGTGCACATGCATAAGTATTCAATAAGAGCAATTCGGTATGGTGCTGAAGGCAAGCTCTTTGTATCTGCTGGAGATGACAAACTTGTTAAGATTTGGGCTACTGATTCTTGGCGGTGCATAAGTTCGGTGTAAGTTTCTGATGTTCAAGCTCTGCTTTTGTTTAGATATACTTAACAGTATGCTGCCCGGACTCTCAAAAAATGTTGGCGCATTTGTGTCGTATCCTACAAAATGCACTACTTTTGGAGGATCCGACATGCAACCATCAACATTAATGAAGAATCCAAGCAACATTTAGTAACATAGTTAAGCTTTTAAATTAACATTAGGTGTCGGTCCTGTAAACAACAACATACCCAGTGTATTCCCACATAGTGGAGTCTGGGGTGGGTAGGGTAGGGTGGAGTGTATGCAGACCATACCACTACCTCAGATGAAGTAGAGAGGCTGTTTCCGCTAGACGTGTCGGTCCTGAAAAGAAGTAATTAATTTGCTTACATTTGTAAAAAAAAATAATTGGCAGAATGTATATGACCACCAAAAAAATATCTATACTTCATATCTAGCTTAATTAAGAGGAAATAAAGTGTAATAGATGGCAGCAAAAACATGTTAGTTCATCTAACCCATGCTCTTGTTTTTCCAAAATTTAAGTTCGAATAATAACCTATCATTTTGAATGGAGTAAAGCATATAGTACCCTCCTGAGCTATGACCAAATTTTCTACGACACACTCCAACTTCACAGGGGTTCTATTACCCCCCGAACTAAGTTTTAGTGTATTTTTGTCAACCTTTTTAGCTGACGTGACACCTTTTGTCAACCGTTTTACCTGACGTGGCACCTTTGAATTGGGCCAATTTTATGTAATAAAGGTGCCACGTCATCACAAAAGGGTGACAAAAATACGCTAAAATTGAGTTCAAGGGGGTAATAGGACTCCTGTGAAGTTGGAGTGTGTCATAGCAACCTTGGCCATGGTTCAGAAGGATACTGGATGCCTATCTATTTTGAATTTTGCAGATGTTTATACAATTTTCATAATCATAAGATATTTTCAAATGATATATATTTGTCAAAATCACGTGAAATTAATGACTAATATCATGTTACATGCTACTGTTAGCAGATAATAATATTTCATCTAACCTTGTCAAAATATGTAAATTTTCTGCGTCAGAACATGTTTTTGTTAGTGGATGTCTGTTTATTATGTAATTTTTTTTCCTGATTATTATTGGTTGCATTGGCAACTGCAGAAATTTGTTCTTCTTCTTTCCCTTCCTTTTTTTGTTTTGGATTTTCCTCATTGCAAGTAGACATGTCTCTAACGGCTATGGTTTTAATAGGTCATCCGAGAAGAGAGTTACTGCTGTTGCCATCAGTAATGACGGTCGTTTTGTAGCTTTCGCGGATAAATTTGGTGTAATTTATGCAGTTGAAATAGAAGGTTATCATGAAAATCAAACTCTGCCCGATAAGAAGGCAGTCCCGATTCTTGCCCACTATTGCAGCATCATTACTAGTCTGGTATGTTTCTTTTCCTTTCCTCTTCATGTGAATTGCTTTAGTTTTCGATGAGTCAATTTTTGTATCCTATATATATGAGGGTTAGCGGTTTACTCAGATATTGCTACGGTACTCATGATCTATGTTGCTCGAACTCTTTAAAAATGCTATTAGGTGCATGTCGGATTCTTCAAAAGTAGCGCATTTTTGGAGGATCCGACACGAGTATGGCAACATTTTTGGTGAGTCGGAGCAACTTAGCTCATGATTGGTCCTTGTAAGCAGTTTTCTACGGAAATTGTGTTTTCATATACACTGTTCTGGCAATGGCATTCATCGCTCGACTCTTCTACACAAATATTATGGATAATGATCTACTGTCTCGATGCACATCTCTTGCACAATTTGTTGCAAGCGTTGTCCATCCTGCCAGTCAAGTATAAAGCGTTATCTTTCTGGTGACTAGACCATGATACTCTTATCGTCTATGATTACTTCATATAAGATTAAGTTTAGCGTATTCCTAGCTCGCCATATCACATAACACTTTCTCTACCAAATTAGTTTGATTCCATAATCAAGGCCTCTTGTTTCAAAAGCTAGTTCGTTTTTGCTCAAATAGAATTTTCCATCATGCAGGAGTTTTCACCTGACGGACGATACGTTATTAGTGCCGATCGAGACTTCAAAATCCGAGTAATGTCATGCTTCTTATTAACCATGAATCTTAGTAAGATTTCTTGATGACCTCCAGCTAACATCAAGATTTCTTATGGGTCATAATTACAGGTCTCTGTGTTCCCAGAAAAGCCATCAGATGGAGCTCACGAGATTCAAAGCTTTTGCCTTGGCCATACAGAGTAAGAATTTCTTGAAACTTGGGTGGTCCGAACTCCGAATACCCTCAGTTTTGATAATCAAGCTGAGCCAGAATAGTCGTTTTCTGTTGAAATGTTGGTTATACTGCTAAAATTGTTAAAATCTAGTGACAGTTTCTTGTCATTATCGGTAAAAGCCAATCTTGACATTTGACCAGGATAAGTCGACCAGGACGATTTAGGTTGTCATTTTTTGTGTCGTCCGACTTGTACATCTGATTAAATTATCTATACCATGCAGAAACAGTGTCGCTGGAGCATTTTTATGTGTATTTTCCGAATTTATTCTCCTTTTACACGTTTTATAGGTTAGGGAATCTGGGTGGTGCGGAAGTAGACAATAACGAAAGCAAATAAACAGTGACTAACGCAAATAAAGAAGACACAAATTTTACGCGGTTCTATTAGTTAGACATAATCCTTGCGTGGGAGTGGGGGGTGGGGATGTGCTACTGTTAGCTGTGTTTCTACGTCGGTACCCTTGTTGACTTATCTTTTTTTGGATATAAAAAATGCGTTTTGTTGCCTTCCAGTCAACGACAGTTCAAAATTCTATTCGTCCTCCCCTCCCTCGTCTTAAAAGAAAATAATTGAAGCACAAATAAAGAGAGATGAAAGTATTTGTTGTGTTTTGAACTTCAGCATGCATTTTCACAGGAGGAAATTCTATTTTTGACGACAACACTAGCTGGTTATGATGGCTCATTTGTTATTTCTCGATTGTCAGGTTTGTTTCTTGCCTTGCCTTCATCTGCAGTAAGGATTCCCAGCAGTGGTATTTGCTTTCGGGAGGTGGCGATTCAACTGTGAGTAAAATTTTAAAATGAATTTGTGCTTTTAAAATGAATTGGCAGAGTAACTGCAAATAATTTTTTTAAGTTCCTAATTAAATGAAATTAATCAATAAACTAACACTTTAAAAGGCTTATATGAGCTTGTAATTTTGTATTCATTTTCCATCTACCTTGAAGCATATACTCTAAGGAGTTGTAATATCATGTAGCCGTTATGCTCTTTTCTCGTTTCCAGGTACGCTTGTGGGACTTCACTTGTGGTTTTCTTCTTGATAACTGTCATGTCGGAGAGGTAGCTTCATCTCTTTTGGACTGAGATATTTGATAGGTTTAGTTTAGTTTCTTCTCGCCATCACAATAACAATTGGCTTATTGAATCTCTCGCTAGAAAATAATTCGTCATCAGAAATATGATTTGGCTGATTTCCAATCCACAATCATGCGGTTACCCTCTACCTTTCCGGTGTTGAAATGAGAACCTGTATTTGAGCTTTCATGTTTAGCGTAGTTCTTAATCTTCTCTACGATTGTGAAGACAGAACTATTACAGTCGAAAGAAGGAATAGATGACAGTTTGCTGGCTGTCTCCGATCTCTCTGCCACTCCCGGTGGATCATTAATTGCTGTGGCCATTCAGAGGTAAGTCTCTCGTTATGTCAACGTGTTGCCTTTTCATCCTTTAAAGGGCTCCATGGAATTGTTCTTGAATCATAATACCTTTTTCCTTTGCACTATAGCTATGCAGGAGTTGTGCTTTTGAGCTGCGATCTTTCAGCTAAATCTCTTCATTTTGCAAGAGTAGGTTCTTTTACTTTCTCTGAGTCACGGAAATCTATTTAGATTTTGTGTCTTTCAAAATTTCATCGGCCAGTGCTGCTCGTATTTGGTTAACCTTTTCCCTTCGATGTAAACTCCAGGTGGTTCCAATTCCCGGGGAGACTTTTATTCCCACAAGCTTAGCTGCTGCCTCTTCATCAAATCAATTATGGATGGTCATGGGCGCATCGACTCTATATGCTTCCGATACATCACCTTTAGCTCGCGTGAAGGTTCTCTATGGTTTCTGCGAGAGCAACCAGGACTCCGTTGAGCAAGAGACGCATGTCTTAGAAGATAAAGATTTACAAGGCGGTGAACAACTCCTTCAAACGTTGCAAGGGAGTTCTTTCATTGACAAAGATGCATTATCAACAGCTGCAGAAGCAGTGAAAACAGCAATGTGTAATCTATTAATCAAGAAGCAGTACCCTTCAGAAAATCGCGAGTTTAGAAAGCGAGGGAGGAACGACAAGAAAGTAAACAAGAAAAAATGAGATCGGTGGACAAAGTTACCTGATATCTGGCGCTGGTAGGCTGGTCGAGTTGATTTGCTGCCAACGATGAGCAAGGTCTCCTTCCAGCTCGTGCTCGTAGACAAGTTCAGATGATGAAAGATATCAAATTTCGCCTTGCTGTGATGTAGTTTTTGTTATGCTTTTAGTCAAAATTTGTGATATGATATTGTCTGCATTGCTACTTTTGATATTGCAATAATTTTGTGAGGCACATATTAAAATTTTTTATAATAATAGTGTCTTTTTTTTATATCTTCAGTGGTCAATTAGTACGTGGAATAAGGTGAGATATGTCAGGATTAAAGTCGAGATTAGATTTATATTGCGTTTGGTTGATGATATAAATTTTTGCCATCAACCAAGTCCTATATAAATCTAATCCAAACTTAATTATGGTCATCTCACCTTATCCCATTTAATTTGGTATTGTCTTATTCCCATTTAAAATTCTCACCATAAATGACTATGTAATAGTTAAAACAAAATTTATATTACCCAAAAGAAAAATGATAGTGATAAAAGACATTACTCTTAGAAGTAGAAATTTTTGAAAATTTCAAAAAAATAAATAAAATAAAGAGTTAATGGTCAAATACATCTAAAGTATTTTGATTTTTTGAGTTTTGCATTTGCACTATTAGGTACAAATGAGTTTATTATTTGAAATATCATTGAATATTTATCAAAACACACTTTAATTATCCATTGTTTACTTTTCCTGCTTGAATGATGACGATATTTTAGGTGTTAAAAGTGAAAAACTGATAGTTGAGGTGTGTTTTGATAAATAGTTGTCGATACTTCAGGTTAGAAAACTCATACATCTAATAGTTCAGGTATGAAACTCGAAAATTCTAAAATAAATAAATTGAAATTTTTAAAAATTTCAAAAAAAATTAAGAGTTAATGATCAAATACACATAAAATATTATGATTTTTTGAGTTTTGTGCCTCCACTATCAGTTACACACGATCTATCACCAAATATTTATCAAAACAGACTTCAATTATTAATTGTTAACGATTGCGATATTTCAGGTGGTAAAAGTGAAAAACTAATAGTTGAGGTGTGCTTTGATAAATAGTTGACGATATTTCAGGTTAGAAAACTCACACCTCTAATAGTTCAGGTATGAAACTTGAAAAATCAAAGATATTTTAGAATGTGCTTTTGAGTTTTGACCCATTCATTCAAAAATAAATAAATCAGTATTTTAAATAGCATTACTTTTTTTTAAGTAATAACTGACAGTTAAGTTAGTTAGTATGTGAAGCGTAAATAAAACTATAAGAATTACAAGGAATTCCACATCTTATCCTTTAGAATAGCTCAATTTCTTTGTGGAAATTCATACACTGAACCTTTGTATTCGGATTCATGTTTTATTTATTGCATTCATTTCTCAGATCGATCTGCATATTATTGTCTTAATACTTTCGCAATTTCAAATATTCTCATTCAAATTTGCTCCCGTTAGCACCAGTATGCTTTCGTGTTTCATTTGAAGCTTTTTTCTTGTATTTTAAACAAATTTTACGAATTTAGGATTTGAACTTTTGAAATTACAGTTCAGAATCTAATATTTATGGTGATTTTTAGTGGATTTTTAGAAATTTCTGCATGTCTATGTATGGTTTTGAGTGGAATGTACTAGGATTTGATGTTTTTATTAGAAATGTAATAGGATTGAGCTGAATTACTAGATGTTTGTTGATGTTTTTGAGGGGATCTAGGATTTGATTTTTTTTATTATAACTGAACTCACTGAACTTTTGAAATAATGAGTTAAGAATCTAATATTTGTTGAAATTGTAGTGATTTTTAGAAATTTTTACATGTCTATACATGGACTTTTGAACTTTTTTCTTGACTTTTAAACAATTTCTCCGAGTCTAGAATTTGAAGTTTTATTATAGCTGAAATTTTGGAATTACGAGTTTAGAATCTAGTATTTGTTGAAATTGTAGTGATTTTTAGAAATTCTTACATGTCTATACATGCACTTTTGAACTTTTTCTCTGTCTTTTAAATAATTTCTACAAGTCTAGGATTTGAAGTTTTTATTATAAGTGAAATTTTGGATTTACGAGTTTAGAATCTAGTATTTGTTGAAATTCTAGTGATTTTTTAGCGATACATGGACTTTTGAACTTTTTTCTTGTCTTTTAAACAATTTCTACGAGTCTAGGATTTGAAGTTTTTATTATAAGTGAAATTTTGGAATTACGAGCTTAGAATCTAGTATATTTGTTGAGATTTTAGTGGTTTTTTTAAGAAAATTTTGCATCTCTATGCATGGATTGAATTGAATGTAATATTATTTGATGTTTTTATTCGAAATGAACTTTTGAAATTACGAGATCAGAATGTAATATTTGTTGAGATTTTAGTGAATTCTTAGAAATTTATGCATGTCTATGCATAGTTTGAGTTGATATACTAGGTTCGGTTGAACTCGTTTTGCTTTAACAATTATTCGAATACTAGAGGCGGATTTAGGATTTGATATTTTTATTAGAACTGAACTCACTGAACTTTTGAAATTACGAGTTCAGAATCTATAATATTTGTTGATTTGTAGTGATTTTTAGAAATTCTTACATGTCTATACATGGTTTTAATGTGTTTTGGTTTAACAATTACTCGAATAGCGTAGGCGGATCTAGGTTTTGAAGTTTTCATCAGAACTGAACTCACTGAGTTTTTTGATATTACAAATTCAGAATTTGATATTATGAGTTCAGAATCTAATATTTGTTGAAATTCTGGTGGAGTTTTAGAATTGTTTTCTTTTTACATGTCTATACATGAGTCGAAAGTACTAGGTCAATTGAACTTGTTTTGCTTATTCATTAACAATTACTCAAATACCAGAGGCGAATCTAGGATTTAGAATTGGATTGAACTCAGTGTACTTTTGAAACTATGGGTTCAGAATCCAATACCTGATAGAAAAGAATTTTGTGTGTTGTCGTGCCTATAGTCATAGTGTTATGCATGTGTCTTGTAGTTTAATATTGGTGGTGTTTTTGATTTCGGATAGATACTTTATAGTATTAATCTATGAGTGTCTTGTTTCTTGTATCATTCTGTTGTTTGTTTTTATTTTTTTGTTTGTTATACTGGTGTTTTTCCTGAGCCGGAGGTCTATCGGAAACAACCTCTCTATTCATCTGAGGTAGTGGTATGAACTGCGTACACTTTACCCTCCCCAGATCCCACTTTGTGGTACGCTAGTATATTGTTGTTGTTGTTGTTGTTGTATGTATAAATGGTTTGAGTCGAAAGTACTATGTTCGGTTGAACTGGCTGTAAAGGGCTGGCTCTGCATCTAATCGGTTAACATGAATCGTCTATATTTGTGTTGCTACATGTGGACTCATTTTGTTGCGACACTTAAATAATGTTCATTTCTTTGCAATTTACATGTGTGTACATGGTCTGTGTCGAAAGTACTAGATTCGGTTGAACTTGCTGTAAAGGGCTAGATCTGCATCTGATCGGTTAACATGAATCGTCTATATTTGTATTGCTACATGTGGACTCATTTTGTTTCGATACTTAATAATTGTTCATTTTCTTTGTAAATAGATCGTGTTAACAAGAATTTTCCGAGATGGAGGAGACTGAGGAGAAGACTATCCCGTTGGAGGAAGGAATGGAATGCGTTCAGAAAGGACTTAATAAGTTAAAAATAATCGTAGAAGGAGAACCGGTAACATTCACCTCAGACGAGTACGTGATGCTCTACACGTATCCTTTTAGCATTCCTCGCGCATGCCTTCTTTCTACATTGTCCTTTCCATATTTGTCTCGTCCTCTTAGCTTGTAATGGTTTCGAACAAAGTAAGTTCTCCTTAATTTGAAGCGTAGCACTATCTATAACATGTGTACTCAGAAAGCGCCCCACGATTACTCTCAGGAACTGTACGATAAGTACACAGAAGCAGTAGAAGATTACATCCTTACTATTGTAAGAACCTTTGGCCTATTGTCCATCTCGATCTCATTGTTTTGCGCGCTATTCCAGACAGCAACGTTAACCAGCATTCATTTGCTTTACAAGGTTTTGCCTTCTCTGAAAAAGAAGCACGACGAATTCTTGTTGAAGGAGCTTGAGAAAAGATGCCAATCTCATAAACTTATGGTCAAGTGGCTTTTGAAGTTCTTCCATTATCTCGACAAGTTTTTTATCAAACGAGCTGAAGTTCCTGCACTTAATGAAGTTGGTTTGAGTTGCTTCCGGAATCTGGTTGGCTTTTCTTCTTCGTATATTTGTCTTCTCGAAAGTTGCTACTAT
>NC_061116.1:1873975-1906509 GCF_002878395.1 Capsicum annuum
GAACGAAGGTCTATTTTTGAAAAATACTTGGCACCCTGAAGCTGGTTAAAAAGGTCATCAATCCTAGGAAGAGGATATTTATTTTTAATTGTGACCTTATTCAACTAACGGTACTCTATGCACATCCGAAGGGACCCATCCTTCTTTCGCACGAAGAGCACGGGTGCACCCCATAGGGAAACATTAGGATGAATAAAACCTTTGTCTAGGAGGTCTGCAAGCTATTTCTTTAACTCCTTTAGTTCCACGGGAGCCATTCTATATGGTGGAATAGAAATAGGATGAGTGTCTGGCAACACATCAATGCCAAAATCTATCTCCCTATCAGGGGGTATCCCTGGGATATCTTCGAGAAAGACTTCTAGGAATTCATTCACTACAGAGACTGACTGCAGAGGAAGGTTTTCAACTTTTGAATCTTTTACTCTGATTAGATGATACATACAACCTTTGGAGATAAGCTTTCAGGCTCTAAGATAAGAGATAAAGTGACCTCTAGGTTC
Source organism: Capsicum annuum (assembly GCF_002878395.1). NCBI lineage: Eukaryota > Viridiplantae > Streptophyta > Magnoliopsida > Solanales > Solanaceae > Capsicum > Capsicum annuum. Next base: position 1,874,479 of record NC_061116.1, read on the forward strand.
CACAGAACTCCCTGCCCATACAATTGGTGTCTCATTCGAGAAAGAAAAAGTGACCTTTCGGGTTCTGTAATCAAGGGTGGCATAACACGAATGGAGCCAGTCCATCCCAAGGATGACATCAAAATCTATCATATCCAGTTCTATAAGGTCTGCCACAGTTTCCCTACTATGAATAGACACAACACAATTTCTATACACCTTTCTAGCAATAACATAATCACCTACAAGAGTAGAAACAGAGAAGGGTTCTACAATAAATTCGGGCTCAAACCCGAAACCAACAGCCACATAAGGGGTCACATAAGATAAAGTAGACCCGGGATCAAGAAATACATAAACACGATGAGAAAAGATTTATAACATACCAGTGACAACATCTGGTGAAGCTTCCGCCTCCTGGCAGTTAGTCAAAGAGTATAACCGGTTACGACCGCTCCCGACCGCTGAAGGGGCACTCTTAGGAAAAGGAGCTGTGGAGGCGGCTTAGGACTTAGCCCCTCCCTGTATTTCCTCCAGCAGAAGGATAATCTCTCTGAAGGTGACCCACTTTGCGACAAGTATAGCATTTTCTCCCCTCAATCCAGTACTTCCCTAGATGATTCCTTCCATAAGCCTCACACCGCGAATAAGTACGATGCTGCTGGGCCACACTGCCCTAAGATTGTGTACCTAGAGCTTTGGATCTATGAGGAGTCTGAAAACTCTGAATTCGTCTGTCTGTCGGTGGTCTGGGTGATGGGACGCTGGCTGATGACTGTGCATTATTCTAAAACTTCTTTTTCTTCGACCACTTATTACCCCAGTTACCACTCTGCAGCTGACTCTGGTGTTGGTCCGCAGATCTAGCTCTCTTAGCCTGTCTATCTTTATCTCTAGATTCTGCAATCTTTTTCTTCTTCTCTTTCACCTGCTGCATATAAACGGTCAGTCGAGCAAAGTCTAACTCCTTATTCAACATAGCCCCCTGGCACTCAAGTACTAGGTTATCAGCAAGGCCAGATGCAAATTTCCTTATCCGGGATCTCATATTACTAGTCAACGCTGGTGCATAGCGGGCTTGTTTATTAAAATCCAAAGTGTACTCCTGGACACTCATACTGCCCTGCTTCAGATTTATAAACTCTTCTGCTTTGGTCTCACTCAACTCCAGAGAAAAGAATCGATCAAGAAAATCTTCCACAAATTCACTCCAAACTGTGGGCTCAGCACCTTCACCTTTTGCATCTTCCTAGTCGGCATACCACTGATTCGTAACATCCTTAAGCTGATAGGTTGCTAGCTCCACCCCTTCAACCTCATCCACATGCATCACCTTAAAGATCTTTTCTATCTCATCCACAAACACCTGTGGATCTTCCTCCACCTTGGTGCCAGTGAACTTAGGTGGGTTCATCTTCATAAAATGTTTGACTATAGTAGCGTCAGACGTAACAGATGCAGACCCAACATCTTTCGATCGTTGATCCTGGTTAGCTACCAACTGTGTTAGCATATGAATGGACCGTCTGAATTCTGTATTTGAAATATCTCCCTGAGCAGTTGGGGGACAGTTGGAATTAGTCTATGGAGCTCGAGGTAGACTGGTCGGGACTGGAGGGACTCCCAAAGTAGGGAAAAATTCTGGAGTGTGAGCCCTATTACGGGTCCGCATCCCATGGGTGGGACGAACCTTATCTGCCTGAGTATTCTGATCGATGATACGACGTGGAGGCATAACTGTGTTTCTGAAATACAAGTGATCATTGATTAGGGGACAGTTCAGACTCTGAAGCACAAACTAAATCACAAAGAAGGGAAATATTTCCTAAACGCCTAGTAGCCCCCTGCTTATAAGTGTGGCACGCTACACACACATAAACAGGACTCTACCTGATGCGATTTCGCAGACACCCTAGGACCATAAACCATGCTTTGATACCAAGTTTGTCACAATCCGAACCAGGGCTTGGCCGTGACGAGCATTTTGAACCATAGAGGCTCGAAACACCCCTATTTGTCTGGTAATCATGCACCTAATTCATATGATCAAAGTAATGCGGAAGAAACATAATAATTCGAAAATATGGTCATAAATATGAAAAAAAACAATAACGGGGAGATAAGTTTCCCCCAACATCAATCAACCTCTAAAGAACTGTCTGCGAAAATCTCTAACAAATGACTAAGTCAAGTAACCGTATATAAAACTGGGACAAGGCCCCCAGTAGACCCCAAAACTGAATATAAGATAAAAGGACTACAGGACATAAGAACTTCCGAAATATAGAAGGCTTACCACTTGTCTTTGCAACTCTGTCCGAATGATTTACTGATTCTCTTGACCCCTAGACTGGGCCTCTAAACCTGAGAGGTTGAAGAGGAGAGGGGGTCAGCACAAAAGTACTGGCACGCAGAGATATAAAAACAAAACATAATATTTTTACAAAATATAATTGAGAGACATTATAAAGCAATTTCATATCAAATTATTTAAAAACACATGGGTGTAATGCAATAGTTTCTCAACAACAATGAAATGCAACTAAGCTAGGTGGAATACCTTACATAATTTACACCAACTGTCTAACCTCGGTTGCCACCAAGATTAGAGTATAAGTGAGGGAGAGACACACAAGATCACATAGCATGGTGTCTCGACCCAATGGCAGTGCCCAAGATCACTTAGCCCGGGCTCCTACCTATAGTCCCAATTTAGGAGTGACATAAAGTTAAGTACATAAGATCACTTAGCCTGGTACCAAATCTCCGTGTCGACAAACACATTTTCCAGCGATGAGCCCTTACTCTCAAACACCTTCTTCGGGCATCCACCTTTCTCATGTAAAATCAATGCATTCAAATTTTATCTGATTCAATCACATATCATATTTTGTAGGGTATCATCATACCCGACTTGCAAGTTCTCAATATCACTTCCACATATGCATAACCATGTAAAAATGAAGGTGCTTCATCATTTACAAGTGGTGAACAATATTTATTTCAAATTCATGCTCTCTTTTATTGATCACAATATGATATGGGGTATCAATACATTATCATGGGAATTTGAAAGTAATTTATCATTCATATTTATCAAACTTCCATGGAAAATCTCATGACATAAAAGCATATTGAAAGCAAGTTATTAGCATTTGATTGAAAACCCCCACTTATAAGCATGCATGTTCATAAAAACTACACCCATGAGATTTTAGGATAACCCCACGTAGCTCTATTTCCAAGGATAATAGATTTTTCTTGAAGCTTGTGGATTGGTGATTCCAAATATGTAATTATCTTTGAAAACCTACGGTCGAATCTTGAACTATTTGGGTTTTTATTTTGAAACCCTAAGGAGAATCTTTGGGCACCTTTGATGAATGAAGGTGTATTTTGGGGTTCTTGGAACTGAATTTCATGTTTTAGGGCTAAGTAGGGGTGGAAAAGGACCACTTTGTCCCCAAATTGGAGTGTTTAAGTCACTAGAATTCTTTACATAGGCACCGCCCATCCCATTGCCTATGTTCACATAGGCGCCACCTAGGCTATCACCTATGTTTACATAGGCGCCGCCTAGGCTATTGCCTATGCTTTCTAGTGGCCATGGGCGATTGGTTAGGCGACGCATATCACTTTGAAAGGCCATAACTTCTTGCTCGGGTGTCGGATTTTAGCCAAATTGGTATCGTTGGAAAGCTAACTCAAATACCTATCATTTGACACATAGTAGGCTTCCTAATTCGACATATACAGAGAGTATTATTGATGGAATCTGACACACTTTACAACGTCCATAAAAACTTAGTCGATCAAAATAGTTTCAACTCGTCCATGCGTTGAAGGACCTCTATGGTCTAAATTCAAGCTTGAATGAATTCACATGCTACACAAATAATTAACATGCTGTATTGGCCTAGGATTTTATGGCTTCGGGGTTATCAACGCATCAAAATCATGGTTTATATTGTAGCCCAAAATGCGGGGGTTACAAGAACTCAATTTAGTTTTACAGATTCAAGATTGTCAGACATAGTTACTCAGTTCAGTACAAAATTTAGTATAGTTCCACCGAATCAAGACTGTCAGATATAGTTATTTAGTTATCAGTAATTTAGTATTAGTATACTCAAGACTGTCAGATACAATTATTTAGTTATCAGTAATTCAGTATTAGTATACTCAGATATTAGTTAATCAACATTCAGTGTTATCACGATCTCAGTTACAATTTACGTATTCATGCATATACTCTCATCTTGTTATACTCATGTCATTCAATCAGTATTGTTCATGCATATGAACCCATGCATTTCAGCCTACCTCACTTAGCATACCAGTACATTCAAAGTATTGACCCATACTTTTCTCTTGCGCTTTGATTTCTTATATCATAGGTTCAGATGCACGGGCTCCTGAGCACCCTTAGCAGTTCAAATTTTCAGTAGTCAAAGTTAGTGGTGAGTCCTCATAGTTCTAGGACATGATTATTATTTTAGTATTTTAGTTTTATTTCAGTAGCCAGTGTTAGTTGGGGACTTGTTTCATCAACTCCCTATTTCAGACAGTTTAGAGGCTTTCCATACTAGAGTATCTTCAGACAGATGTATCGATTTTGGTATTGTTGTACCGTATTTAGTTTAGTACAATATTGAAACTTATGGCATATTTTTCGCCTAATTTCTGCATTTTACAGTATTATTATTCAGCTATTACAGTAGGTACCAGTCATGGGTTAGCTTGTCGTCCTTCGAGATTATGAGCACCGTGTAGCTTTCGGGGTCCAGACTCGGGGCATTACAAATTTGGTATCACAACCTAAGGTTCAAAGAGTCCAAGTAAGTTTGAAAGACGTATCTAGTAGAGTCTTATGCATGGGTGTGTAGCACGCCACACTTATGGATAGGAGGCTACGAGGTGTTTTAGAAAAAGTTTCCCTTCTTTCAGTACTCATATCGTGTGAGTGAGCATAAGCTCCAGTTAAACTCACTGTCTAATCTAAATTTCTCTTTCATTTATAGGATATGCCTCTAAAAAGACTAAGATAAGAGGAACGGGAGACCAGCCAGAACCCCAGTCCATCCAGCCAGATCCTCTAGACGAATATGTCTCCCACACTAAGTTCAAAGCAGCTTTCACCACTCTAGCTCATTCTGTGGTAGCCTAGAATGAACGTCTAACTATTGTTTCGGCCAACCCAGTGGCTAATACTGCTGCTGCTAGGATTCGAGACTTCACTCAAATGAACCCTCCATATTTTACAGGGTCTAAGTCAGATGAGGACCCTTAGGAATTTCTTGATCAAGTGTAGAAAGTTACTAATATTATGGGAGTGACTGCTGTTAAGAATAATGAGTTTGTCGCATATCAGTTGTAGGATATGGCTCACTCATGATTTAAATAGTGGAAAGTAGAGAGGGCCGCAGATGCAGGGCCTATCGAATGAGAGGAGTTTGTAGTTGCATTTCTGGATAGGTTCTTCCCGCTAGAGTTGAGAGAAGTGAAGGTTTTGGAGTTTATAAACCTGAAGCAGGAAAATGTAATAGTTCAAGAGTATTCTCTCAAGTTTACTCAGTTAGCCAGATATGCCCCACATGTAGTAGCAGATAGCAGAGCGAAGATGAGTAAGTTTGTGCCTGAGGTGTCTAACAGTGTGGTCAAAGAGTGTAGGACTGCAATGTTAATTAAGGAGATGGGCATATCCAGACTCATAGTCCATGCTCAGCAGATAGAGAAGGCTTAGAATAAAGAGAAAGAGAAGGAGAACAAGAGAGCGAGAACAAGTAGTTTTAACTTCGCTCAGCCTAAGTCAAAGGGTGGGAATCGTTCTCAGTTCTATACGAAATCCCCAGTTCCAGCTCCATCCTCAGTTAGTTCTCCTATGTCAAAATTCAGAGATGGAAACAAAGATAGGGTATTAGGCCCTAAACCCCAGGGTAGTGCTAGCAACGCTCGAACCAATCCCCTTTGTCAGAAATATGGCAGAAACCACCAGGGTATATGCAGAGCGGCCAGTGGTGTATGTTTTGGATGTGGTAAGCCAGGCCATAGGGTCAGACAGTGTCCTCAGGTAGGTTCTAAGAGTCAGCATAACCGTCTCCCAGCTCAGTCCGGTTGCCCGAATCAGCAGAGTGCCGGATCTAGTGCCACCAGTGGGCAGTGCCCAAATAGACTCTATTCTTTTCAGTCCTGATAGGATTAGAAAAGTTCTCCTGATATGGTCACTGGTATGTTATAGGTTTTCTATTTGCATGTTTATGCTTTTCTAGATCCGGGAGCTTCTATGTCCTTTGTTACTCCATATATAGCAGTTGATTTCGGAGTCAATCCCAAAATTCTAGTAGAGTCTTTCTTAGTCTCTACACAAGTGGGTAAATCTATCAAAGCCCGACAGGTATACAGAAACTATCCAGTTATGATATCTTAGAAAGTCACTTCAGCAAACTTAGTCGAATTAGAGATGACCAATTTTGATATCATTCTCAACATGGATTGGCTTCATTCCTGCTATGCCTCAGAATACTGTAGAAGTATAATTGTCCAGTTTTAGTTCCCAAATAAACCCGTCCTTGAGTGGAGGGGTAGTACTTCAGCACTTAGGGCCATCTTGTTTCTTACCTTCGGGCAAGGAAAATAATATCTAAGGGATGTGTCTATCATCTCGTTCAAGTGCAGGAATCTAGTTTAGAAACCCCTAATCTTGAATCAGTTTCAGTAGCATGTGAATTCCCAAATGTATTTCCTGAAGATCTTTCAAAAATTTCTCTCGAAAGGAAAATTAATTTCGAAATTGATCTTCTCCCAGATACTCAGTTCATATCTATTCTGCCATACAGCTCTAACAACACTCAGAGAATTAAAAGAACAGTTAAAAGATCTCCTAGATAAGGAATTTATCAGACCTAGTGTGTCCCTATGGGGCACACAAGTTTTTTTCATGCATAAGAAAGACGGTTCTCTCAGAATGTGTATTGATTACCGTCAGCTAAATAAAGTCACGGTAAAAAACAAGTATCCACTTCCCAGAATCGATAACTTATTTGACCAACTTCAGGGTGCCAGTTACTTTTCCAAGATAGACCTCAGATCAGGCTATCATCTGCTCAGAGTCAGAGAATGTGACATCTCGAAAATAACCTTTAGAACTTGGTATGGTCACTTCAAATTCTTAGTCATGTCATTTGGTCTTACCAATGCCCCAACAGCTTTCATGGACTTGATGAATCGTGTATTCAAGCAATACTTGGACATTTACATCATAGTCTTTATAGATGACATTCCTGTCTACTCCCACAGTAAGAATGATAATGCAGACCATCTCAGAATAGTACTATAGACTCTCAGAAACCATCAGCTATTCGCCAAATTCAGTAAGTGAGAATTTTGGCTAAGGTCAATAGTTTTTCTCGGCCATATCATTTTTGGTGATGGAATTAGAATTGATCCTCAAAAGATCGAAGTAGTAAGAAACTGGCCCAAACCCATCTCTTTATCAGATATCAGGAGTTTCTTGGGCTTGGCCGGCTATTACCAATGGTTTTTTAGGGATTTTCATCTATTTCATCCCCTATGTCTAGATTGACTCAGAAGAAAGTCAAATTTCAGTAGTCAAATTCTTGTGAGAAAAGTTTTCAGGAATTGAAGACTCAACTCACTACAACTCCAGTTTTGACCCTGCCAGATAGTTCAGACGGCTTTGTTGTATATTGTGATGCTTTCAGAGTTGGTTTGGTGTGTGTTTTGATGCAGAGAGGTAAGGTCATAGCCTATGCCTCTATACAGCTTAAGCCCCATAAAAAGAACTATCCTACTCATGATCTTGAGTTAGCAGCAGTAGTATTTGCCTTAAAAATTTGAAGGCACTATTTGTAGGGGGTGCACATTGATGTGTTCACTAATGATTAGAGCCTACAGTATGTGTTCTCTCAGAAATATTTAAACCTCCATCAGAGAAGGTGTTTGGAGTTGTTGAAAGACTATTACATAAGTGTCATATATAATCTAGGTAAAGTCAATGTAGTGGCTGATGCTCTCAGTAGGATGTCTATGGGTAGTGTTGCTCATATGGAGGATGGAAAGAAGAAGTTAGTTCAAGAAGTTCATTAACTTGGTCAGCTAGGTGTTCGCTTAGTCGATTCATCAGAAGGTAGTATCTGGGTGCAAAGTAGTTCAGAATCATCCATGGTTTCTGAGGTAAAGCAAAGAAGAGGGATCCCAGTCTAGTAAAGTTGAAGAAATTAGTCAGAGATAAAAAAGTAGAGGTCTTCTCCTAAGGAAGAGATGGTGTTTTACGTTGTCAGGGTTGGCTATGTGTGTCAGATATAAATGACTTGAGATAGTGAATTCTTGCGGAAGCGCATGGTGCGTGCTACTCCATTCATCCAGGGGCCACTAAGATGTATCGTGATTTATGGGAGATCTATTGGTAGAGTGGGATGAAGAGAGATATTGCAGAGTTTGTGGCTAAGTGATCAACACGTCAGCAGGTGAAGATTGAGCATTAGAAGTATAGTGGGTCCATATAGGAGTTCAGCATTCCTACTTGGAAGTAGGAAGAAGTGAACCTGGACTTTGTGATGGGTTTGCCTCGTAATCATCGCCAGCATGATTTAGTTTGGGTCATCGTAGATAGGATGACCAAATTAGCTTTTTTTCTACCAGTCCATACCTCTTACTTAGCCGAGGATTATGTCAAACTCTATATCAGGGTGTTGGTCAGATTGTATGCTGTTCCATTGTCCATTATCTCAGATAGAGGTACCCAGTTCACCTCTTATTTTTGGAAGGCATTCTAAAAGGATATTGGTACTCGAGTTTACCTCAGTACAACCTTTCATCCTCAGACAGATGGTCAAGCAGAAAGGACCATTCAGACTTTAGAAGATATGATGTGAGCGTGTGCGATTGACTTTAAAGGTAGTTGGGATGACCACTTGTCTTTAATTGAATTCGCATATAACAACAGTTATCATTCCAGCATTTAGATGGCTTCGTTTGAGGCGCTTTATAAGAGAAGGTGTAGATCTCATATTGGTTAGTTTGAAGTGGGTGAGGCCGCGTGGTAGGGCCTGAATTGGTATTTGATACCTTAGAGAAAGTTTAGTTGATCAGGGAAAGGCTTAAGATAGCTCAGAGCCGACAGAAATCGTTCACAGATGTATGCAAAAAGGATCTTGAGTTCGAGATTGGTGATTTTGTGTATTTAAAAATCTCTCCTATGAAAAGAGTAAAAAGATTTTGCAAGAAGGGGAAACTCAATCCCTATTATGTCGGTCCTTATAGAATTCTCAGTCATTTCGAAAAGATAGCTTACGAGCTTAAGTTGCCTTTAGACTTAGCTTCAGCACATCTAGTATTACATGTCTCCTTGCTTAAGAAATGCATAGGTGACCCAGCAGTCGTAGTCCCTATAAAGGGCATAGATATTCAGAACAACCTCTCTTATGAAGAGATTCCAGTCAAAATCCTTAATTATCAGATTCACAGACTAAGGAGCAAAGAAGTCCCTCTAGTTAAAGTTCGTTGGCGGAATCAGCCTGTTGAGGGAGCTACTTGGGAAGCAGAAGTAGATATGCAAGCCAAGTATCCTTACCTATTCTCCACAAACTCAGACTCAGCTCAAGGTAACAGTTCCCCTAACTCTATTCAGTTTTATGTTCAAATATAGCTACCAACTTGGTATCAGTTAACATTGCATACTCAGTCATGTATCCATTAATCAGTTCATCCATGTATTCATGCATCAAAAATGCATATCCAGTATATAAACTCAGCTTATCAGTAATCGTAGTCATGCATTCATGAACCATGTTCAGCTATATAGTCATGCATCAGATATGCATGATCAGTGTGATAATTTAGTATATCAGTAATTTCAGTCATGACATCATGCTTTAGTTGTGCATGTCCAGTGTCTAAATCCAGTCTATCATTATTCTCAACTTAGTCAGTCTCATTTGAGGATGAATGTTCCCAAGGGGGAGATATTGTAAGACCCCGCAAAATTCTAAGCTCAACTCAGTCTTTTAAGCTTGCTAAGGGGTCCCAGACTTAGAAAATTCTAGCTAAGTATTTAGACTTAGTATTATTTTGGCCTTCATAAGTTGGTAGCTCTATTTCACGACCTCTATGACCTTAAAATGTCAATCTTTAGGTTGATTCATGATCAAAAATGTTAGTAGGTGTTTTCGGATGAGTTTTCATATTTATCGAACCTCGTTTTAACCATATTTGGAAATAAAAAATAGTGTATCGATGCAATCTCGGTGCGGCTCGGTGGCCATCATGTCGATCAATATTTTTCTTGGCTCCCAGTGGTAATATCCGGTGAACCAATACGGATTCGATGCGGCGCTTGGTCAACGCATTGATACCAATGATATGGCATGTTGGCCTGCGCATTGATGGTTCAACTTTTTGTCTTTTAAACCCATATCCAGAAGGGTAAATGGGTTTTTTCTCACCTTATATCAACCCCTAAAACATATCATTAAGTTGTCAAAGAGGAAAAATATACTCATTCTCTCTAGAGTTTATCAAGAACAAACCCTAGTTCATCACATTCAAGATCCAAGACTCAAGGTTTCCACCATTATTCTTCAAGAATTCTCCAACTAAGGTATGTGAGGTGTTCATCCAAGGGTTCCTTCCACCCTCGGAGTCTAAGAAACTCTTTTAAACTTCAAGTAGTTAGAATTTATGATTTTCATGATTGGAATTAAAGTGTATTCATGATTATTATTTGAATTAGATTTCTATTTCATGATTTATTATACGTTTAATGTGGAATTGATTATTATATGTGTAGATTCATATGAATCCATATTAAACCCCTTGAAATTGTGAAATTAGAAGTGAATCATAATGCTCACTTATTGTATGCATATTATGCTCACCAAATGCTTGATGAATTGTTAATGTTAACTAATAAGGGAAAAAAATCATGTCATGCTAGCTTATGTGCAAGTTATACCATGCAAGTATTTGATAAAATGTCTCTATAGATACATTATGAACAAGTGTGCACTTTTATGCTATGCAAGAACATGTGATGCTTTACTTTTCATGTTATCGAGTCCTGGGGGTATTTAATACCCGACAATTTAGCTGTTTACCTAGAGCCAGTGTTAGTTACAGAATAATCTCAGTCATTTCATGATCAGTAGTACTCTCAGTCAGTTACAAAACTCAGAAAAAACTTAATATCAGTCCAGTCTAGTTCAGTATTCAGTTCAGACCTCAGTAAATCCAGTCAGTTAATAGAATTTAGTAGTATTCTGTCAGTCAATGGAACTCAGCAAACTCAGTTCAGTTCAGTTAGATAGTATAATTAGTAACATTCAGTCAAGCCTAGTATGAACTGGGAATCGGTTTAGTGTCTATTCAGGTGGGAGTAAGATTCAGCACCGAGTTAACCCAGGGATGCCAGTAGAGGGTTTGACCCTTAGAAGTAATCCATGCATTACAGAAATATGCAGACAGCGTAGGTTGAGATATATTCCTGCCAGATATTATGAGGGTTGATACATCTCATTCAATTTTTCCTGCCAGCAAGGATTAATAAAAGAGCTTCTTGTTAGAGAGGGTTAACTCACAAATTATCTTTACCGTGGCACGGTGCTGACACCCTTTCAACTGGGATTACAGGTTGGACCCCAATTTATTTAGAAAGGGGCGTGTTGGTTAGATGATTACCTTCTACAATCTCAGTTTCAGATTCAATCTCAATACAAAACTCAGTTCAGTTCTACAGATTCAAGACTGTCAGATACAGTCACTCAGTTCAGTATGTAACTCAGTATAGTTCCAAAAAATCAATATTGTCAGAAAAATTCATTCTGTTATCAGTAATTGAGTATCAGTATACTTAGATATCAGTTAATCAATATTCAGCGTTATCACGATCTTAATTATAATTTACGTATTCATGTATGTACTCTCATCCAATTATATTCATGTCATTCTGTCAGTATTGTTCATGCATATGAACCCATGCATTTTAGCCACCTCACTTAGTATACTAGTACATTCAAAGTACTGATGCAAATTTTTCTCTTGCGCTACGGTGTCTTATATCATAGGTTTAGACGCACGGGCTCCCGAGCACCCTTAGCAGTTCAGATTTTCAACAGCCAGAGTTAGTAGTGAGTCCTCATAGTTTGAGGACATTATTATTTCAGTATTTCAGTAGCCAGAGTTAGTTGGGGACTTATCCCATCAACTTTCTAGTTTAGACATTTTAGAGGCTTTCCAGACTAGAGTATTTTCATACAGATGTATCAGTTTTTGTATTATTATACCGTATTTACTTTAGTATAGTATTGAACCTTATGACATGTTTTCCGCCTAATTTCTGCATTTTATAGTATTATTATTCATCTATTGCAGTAGGTTTCAGTCATGGGTTAGCTTGTGGTCCTTCAAGATTATGAGCACCATGTAGCGTCCAGGGTACAGACTCGAGGCGTTACAGTTACTTGGTACCCATGTCTAATTCTGCTTCCTAAGTAGCACCCTTAACTGACTGATTTCGCTATAGAACGTTGACCAAGGGAACTTCTTTGTTCCTTAGTCTATGAATTTGATGATCAAGAATCTCTACTGGGACTTCTTCATAAGAAAGGCTATTCTGAATATCTGTACTTTCTAGAGGAACTATAACAGCTGAATCATCCATGCATTTTTTCAACAAGGACACATAAAACACTGGGTGAACTGAGGATAAGTCTGCGGGTAGCTCAAGCTCATACACTACCTTCCCAACATGACTCAAAATACAGAAGGGACCAACATAACGGGGACTAAGTTTCCCCTTCTTGCCAAATCTCTTCACCCCTTTCATGGGTGAAACTTTTAAATACACAGAATCATCAACCTTGAACTCAATGTCTCTTTTTCTTACGTTTGCATAAGATTTCAGATGACTCAAAGTTGTTTTCAATCTCTTTTGAATCAACTAAACTTTCTCCATGGCCTTAAACACCATGTCTTGCCCAATCAAAGTGGCCTCACCCTCTTCGAACCAACCAACTGGCGATCTACATCTCTGCCCATAAAGAGCCTCAAATGGAGCCATTTGAATACTAGCATGATAACTGTTATTATAAGCAAACTGGATCAATGAAAAATACTTATCCCAACTACTTTTGAAATTAAGAACACATGCCCTCAACATATCCTCTAAAGTCTGAATGGTCTTCTCTGCTTGATCATCTGTCTGCGGATAAAAGCTAAACTGAGATGAACTTGGGTACCAAGGCCCTTCTGAAAAGCTCTCCAAAACTGAGAGGTAAATTGAATACCACTATCTAAGATAATGGACAAAGGAACTCCATGCAGTCTAACCATCTCTCGGATATACAACTTATCATAATTTTGAGCTGTATAGGACGTATGAACTGGCAAAAAAGGTGTTGACTTAGTCAGTCTATCTACAATAACCCAAATCAAATTATGCTGATGATGCAAATAGGGTAAAACGGTCACAAATCCATATTCACCTCTTCCCACTTCCAAGTGGGGATACCAAACTCTTGCAACGTACCACCAAGGTTTTGTTGCTCTACCTTAATCTATTGATAAGTTGCACACTTGGCCATAAATTCTGCTATATCTTTCTTCATACCACTCCACTAATATATTTCCCACAAGTAGCGATACATCTTGGTAGCACCTGGATAAATGGAATAACGCACACCATGCGCTTCCGCCATAATCCTCTGCCTCAAATCATCAATATAAGGCACACACAATATACTCTAGTATCTCAACACACCATCTCCTCCTTGGGAGAAAACCTTTACTTTTTGGTCTTTAACTGACTCCTTTAGTTTGACCAAACTAGAATCCTTATCTTGCTTCTCCTTCACCTCCAAAACTAGGGAAGATTCGGAACTACTCTGAATCCAAACATTCCCTTCAGTTGAATCAACCAACCTAACACCCAATCTAGCTAATTGATGCACTTACCAAACTAACTCTTTTCTATAATCATCCACATAGGCAACACTGCCCATAGACAGTTTACTAAGGGCGCCTACCGCTATATTGTCCTTGCTCGGATGATACAACACACTCATATCATAATCTTTTAACAATCCTAACCACCTTCTTTGACGTAGATTCAACTCTCTCTGAGTAAACACATACTGCAAGCTTTTATGATCCATGAACACATCAACATGTACCCCATACAAATAATGTCTCCATATTTTCAAAGCAAACACAACAACAGCTAACTTGAGATCATGGGTTGGGTAATTCTTTTCATGAGACTTAAGCTGTCTAGAGGCATAGGCTATAACCTTACCTCTCTGCATCAAAACACAACCCAAACCAACTCTGGAGGCATCACAATAAACCATAAAACCATTTGTACCATCAGGCAACGCTAAAACTAGGGCTGAAGTGAGTTGAGTCTTCAACTCCTGAAAACTCTTCTCGTAGGAATCTGACCACTGAAACTTAACATTCTTTTGAGTCAATATAGACATAGGAGATGCAATAGAAGAGAAACCCTCAACAAAGTGTCTGTAATAACCAGCTAGACCCAAGAAACTCCTAATATCTGACGGAGAGATAGGTCTAGGCCAATTTTTTACGGTTTTTGTCTTTTGGGGATCAACTCTAATATCCTTACTAGAAATGATATGACTAATAAAAGCTACTGACCTCAGATAAAATTCACATTTTTTAAACTTGGAGAACAACTGGTCATCTCTAAGAGTTTACAACACAATTCTAAGATGGTCAGTATGATCATCCTTACTACGAAAGTAGACAAGAATATCATCGATGAAGACTATGACATATATGTCCAGATACTGTTTGAACACTCTGTTCATCAAGTCTATGAAGATTGCTGGGGCATTTGTTAGCCTAAAGGACATGACTAAAAACTCAAAATGACCATAACAAGTTCTGAAAGCTATCTTTGGAATATCATATTCCTTTACTTTAAGCTGATGATAGTCGGATCTAAGGTCTATCTTTGAGAAATAACTTGCATCTTGGAGTTGGTCAAATAAGTCATCAATTCTAGGAAGAGGATATTTGTTTTTGACTGTAACTTTATTTAACTGACGATAGTCAATGCACATACATAAAGAACTATCTTTCTTTTGCTCAAATAGGATGGAAGAGCTCCATGAGGAAACACTAGGCTTTATGAAACCTTTATATAAAAGATCTTTGAGTTGTTCCTTCAACTCCTTAAGCTCGGAGGGAGCCATAAGATATGAAGGTATAGAATTAGGCTGAGTATCTAGAAGAAGGTCAATACCGAATTCTATTTCCCTATCGAGAGTTACCCCTAGCAAATCTTTGAGAAAACTATCAAGAAACTCATTGACTACACTGACTGACTAAATTGTTGGAGTCTCAGACTTAGTATCTTTGACTCGAACTAGATGATAGATACACCCTTTGGAGATCCACTTTTGGGCTTTAAGATAAGCTATGAAATAGCTTTTGGGAGACACTGAATTCCCTTTCCACTCAAAGACTGGCTCACCTAGAAACTAAAACTTCACCACTTGGGTGTAACAATCTATAGATGCATAACAAGAATGGAGCCAATCCGTATCAAGAATAAGATCAAAGTCAACCATATCTAGCTCTATTAGGTCTGCTAATATAATTTTATAAAAGACAGTAATAGGGCAATTTCTATAGGTCTGTTTCGTAACAACTGACTCACCCAACGGGGTAGAAACCAAGAAGGGCTCAGGGATCTTTTCAAAACTTATCTCAAAAGTTACTGCAACTAATAGGGCCACATAAGAGAAACTCAACCCAGGGTCTAAGAACACATAAACATCAAGATGAAAAACACGAAGCATACCAGTGACAATATCTGGTGAATCCTCCTGCTCCTGATGAGATGGTAAAGCATAAAACCACTTCTGGTGTTGACCACCTCCGGTACTAGATGATGCGCCCTGAGGAGGAACTGGGCGACCTAAAGGAGCTGGTGCACTAGTAGACTGAGTCTGGGGACGAATATCTCTGTTACCCTTCTTAGCATACGGACACTCTCTAATTCCATGACCCAACTTTCCATAAACAAAACAACCCTTCTGCCCATACAAGCACTCACCAGGATGAGTCCTACCACACTTAGCACATGGAGGATAACTAGGCCTACCGCTCTTACTATTCTGGGATCTAGACATAAAAGACTTACCTTACTACTCCTGTCTATCTCTGGGAGTGGGAGCACTAGCTGAAGATGGTGTTGGCATAGATGAATAATTTTGAAATTGCGAACGATTTTTTTCTTGAGACCTAGCCTGGCCATAATCAAACTATCCTGTTCTAGCCTTCTTACTTTACCTCTCTCTTCCCTTTAACTTTTCTGCTTTAATCTGTTGGGCATGAATCATCAATTTAGCTAGATCCATGTCTCCAATAAGCATGGCAGTTCTACACTCATTGACTACCAAGCTAGATACTCTAGTAACAAACTTACTCATACTTGCCCTAGGATCAGCCATCGTATCAGGGGCATACTTAGACAACTAATTGAACTTAAGGCAGTACTTCTTCACTGTCAGCGAACCCTACCTTAAATTTAAAAACTCCTCTATCTTAGTTTTCCTCATCTTACGTGGGAAGAACCTGTCTAGAAAAGCATCCTAAAACACCTGCCAACTCATAGAAGCTACATTCTCACCTCTACCATTCTTCCACATAACTACCCAATCATACGCTACATCCTTTAATCTATAGGATGCTAACTCTATACTCTCTTCTTCAGAAACATGCATAATCTGGGTGATCTTTTTTACCTCATCTAGATAAAGCTATGGGTCATCACCTGCTTTCGACCTAAGGAACTCTAACGGTTTCATTTTCATGAAGTCTCTGATTCTAGATGATGCTGATTCACCATTCTACTGAAGTGGAACTGCAGCCTGATGATTGCCCTGAATATTAGCAGTCACAGCTTGGGCCAATGCCTGAAAGGCATCCCTAAGCTCAGCATAGGTTTAGTCTCATTCAAAGAATCTGCGGACTATGGTGGGTGGTAACTATTTCTGTGGGCATTAGCTCGATGAGAAGGTATATTCAACCGTCACATAAGAACACAATTTAAAAGTAAATAGAGATACTGTAAGCATGATAGATCATAAAAGAAAGAGATGATTTTCCAAGAACGTCCCGTAGCCTCTTGCTCATAAATGTGGCGCGCTTCATACCCATGATCAAAACTCTACGTAACACGGCTTGTCTGACTCTCTAGGACTCTTAAAATATTAGGCTCTAATACCAAGTTTGTAATATCCCAAAACCTGGTTTCGAGATATCACACGATGCTCAAGACTATGAGTAGCCTTAAGCTAACCCTATCTGCCTTCTACTAAGTCTGAATCTGATAAATAAAGTGATATAGAATGAAAGTCATACTGAATGCAGAAATTGTTTGAAATAACTGAGAATAATCTGAATGTAATATTTGAAAATCAAATACTATAAGTTTGAATCAAATCTAGTAGTCTGACAAGCCTCTACTACTAATAACTAGAGAGTCACAGGGACAACCCCCCAGCTAACTCGAAATATCTAAAAAGAAGAATGAATCATATGAACTAACAAGCTGCAAAATTTAAATGAATAAATACCCAAACTATGAGGACTCACCAAATTTTGGATGTAGATGGAGATGCTCGAACTAATCATGTTGCTGAAACTGAGCACCTGAACCTACATTATGAGATAATATAGCACATAGACATATATGTGGATCAGTACTTTGAGGATGTACTGAGTATATAGGGGTGATATGCATAAGTAAAATATCATCTTATCATCATAATTTATAAAACAATACATGCTAAATATAAATGACTCACATAAGCTGGAATATCTAAAATACTGAAATCAGAAATCATGAATAACGATTCAAACTTTATAAATCTAGTGAGTCATAACATTTAGTTCTAAAAGTTGTACTTGTATTCTCTCTTTAAATCATACTGCCTAAGTGTAGAAAGGACTCACTCTTAAATCTAAAACCTGAAAGCTGAAATTTATAGATGATATCTTTCTGTAAAGCATAATCTGAATAAAGTTGTGACCGTTTGCACTTAGTTTTCTAAAAGATTTTCTGTAAATATTTTACTTTAACTAGCAGGGAGGTTCTCTTAAATGACATAAACCAAGTGAGCTAACATGGAGTCCTATGTCTTACCCACATTGGGAAGAGCTGTTCTACCCTTGCCATCGGAATAAAACCTTAACTTAAGTGATCACTAGCTTAGCTCACTATGGACGCTTAAAACCTATGGTGGCTCATAGTTCTGGGGCATGAGACCTTAGAATCATACCCAACTCGGTGCTAAATACTACTCCCATACTTATTGCTCAGAACTTTAGGAAATCAATCTTAAAATAGAACAAGGGTTTATAATGAAAATCAATTATGCTTCTCTTTCTTTAAATCTCAAACTATATGAACAATATGGATTCCTTATCTTAGCTTAGGATCAAAAGATCAACTTTTTTCGTGAATCTTGGTAAACGATTATCAAAGAGGTTTAAAATCATGATCTTCTTGAAATATCGATACTAAATCTTAGGGCTTAAAACCCATGCTTTAAATTCATGTCAAAACATCAAAATAATCAAGATTAATAATGAAGACAATGATAATTCATCTCAAAATCTGTAAATTTCTGCAATAGACATGAAAAGATAAAAAATAAATAGGCAATTCATCTTTAAAAATCTCTCAAAACTCATAATCTTGCAAATAGCAATAATGGGTATGAACCCTAATTTAAAATTCATGTATAAACATTCAAAATCATATGAAATTGTAAGCAAAACTTGGTTTTGGGCACAAGGATAAAAGGAGATCCTTGTTCATAAACCCCACATACCTTGATAGATGATTAGATGAAGAAACCTTAAATTTTGGATTCCTATTTGAGTTCTTGGAGATGAGATCTTGATTATCTTGTCTTGGAAATCCTCAATTTTAAGCTTTCTTGGAGAAACTATGGAGGATTTTGATTTCTTGAAAAAGAAGCTTTGGAGCTTTAGGATTTTGCTTTGAGAGAGAATGGATGAATTTGGGCATAAAGTGCCTTGAATATGTTTAATATTATGTTTTGGATGGATTTAGGGCCTTGGGAATTGACCAAAATATTCTTTTTAAATATTTAAACGGAACTGGAAAAACAATATTTTACGAACTGGCAGTCCACCGTGATGTGCCACTATCGCTGTGGCTCATTGAAAATAGAACAATTGGTAACTGAACGTTCTCCGCAATGCGCCACCATCGCGGTGCCCCTTTGGAATGCCATTTTGGCCAGTAGCACGATGCGCCACTATCGCGTTGGGCTACTAGATTTTGATAAATGAGAAATTGGACCTATCCGCAATGTGGAACTATTGCAATGAGCCACTGGAATTTGACAATTGCTATTTTGGCATCCACCGCGATGCAGTGAGTGCCTAGGTGGGACACTGCTTTACTGAAATCGCCATAACTTCTTAACCAGGTATCGAAATTAGGCAAATTTGGTATCGATGGAAATCTTATTCAATTTTTCACACAATGAAAGTTCTAAATCTAGAAAATTCTATATGAAATAAATATTATACATTTTGGAAGCTATTCCATAACATTCTAGAAACGAATTTGAGCTAGGAAAAGAACGGGGTATTACATATATAGTCCTTTATAATGAAGTGAGATGACTATAATTAAGTTTGAATTAGATTTACATAGTGTTTGGTTGATGGTGTTGATTAATTTCCTCAAGCAGTAAAAGATGAAGCAGTTGCTGGAAAATATTCAATTTTTTTAGTCATGTTGGACATTATCCAGTTTTTTAAGCCATGTTCTATTAACTTAATTTAGTGGCTGATTTTTAGATATTAGTGATTTAGTTGTTTTAGATATTGCTGATCATAAAATCATGTACAAAGTAGTGGCTTAATTATAGGCTTTACTTATTGCATTTTTTTTAGTATTTAAGCATCACTTCAGATTATTGAAAAATCAACCTTTGTGTAATAAATTATTTGTTCTCTTCTTGCTTTCTTTGTTTTCACTTCAAAGAGTTTAAGTTAACCTTACAACTCTAACAAATTAGTATCAAGATCTCTCTTCTGGAGGGACCTTCATTTGAGGAAAACATATCTTTCTCTTCTTGTTTTTTCTTCTATGGATTCAACTCCTTTCATTGCACTAGCACCACCTGTCTTCAAAGATGAAGGCTATCATGTTTGGGCAGCAAGAATGGAGGCACATATGGAGGTAAATAATTTGTGGGTAGCTATTGAGGAGGACTACAAAGTTTTCCCCTTTCTTAAAAATCCAACCATAGCACAGATGAGGGATAACAAGGAAATAAAAACAAGAAAATCAAAGGCTAGAGCAACGTTATTCGCTGTAGTCTCATCTGAACTCTTTGTCAGGATTATGACATTGAAATCAACTTTTGAGGTCTGGAATTTCCTAAAGAAAGAATATGAAGGAGATGAATGAATCAAAGGTATGGGTACTCTTAACTTGATTTGAGAATTTGAACTTCAGAATATGAAGGATTCAGAGACAATCAAAGAGTATTCTGATAGATTACTCAACATTGCCAACAATGTAAGATTACCTAACTCTGAGTTTCCTGATTCTAGATTGGTTTAAAAAATTCTAGTAACAGTCCCCGAAAGGTTTGAAACAACTATTTCCGCACTAGAAAATTCTAAGGATTTATCACAGATTAGTTTGGCAGAACTATTGAATGCTTTGCAGGCACAAGAATAGAGAAGACTTATGAGGTCCGAAGGATATGTTGAGGGTGCACTACCTGCAAAAGTTCAATCAAACCAGGGAGACCAAAGAAAGAAGAAGTGAAACAACAAGGAAAACTTAGGTTCTCATTCTCCTGAGATCAATAGGGGAGTGAAACATGATTTTTCCTCCTTGCAAGCATTGTGGAAAGAAGGGTCATCCAACTTTCAAATGCTGGAGAAGGCTAGACCAATAGTGTGAGAAATGTCAGCATATGGGACATCATCATAAGTTTTTCAAGAACAACACTCAGCAAACTAATGCTACACAAGAAGATGAAGAACGACTCATTGTAGAGAAATGTTTGGCAACTAGCTGCTCGAGTGACAAGTGGCTTATTGATAGTGGTTGAACAAACCACATGACATTTGATCGTGATCTCTCAGGGAGTTGGATACTTCAGTAATTTCAAAAGTACAAATTAGTAATGAAGACTATATTTCTGCTGAAGACAAAGGTACTGTGGAAATAAAATACTCCTCAGGTACAAAACTAATCAAATATGTATTTTTTTTGTTCCTAATATTAGTCATAGTCTATTAAGTGTTGGACAAATGCTTGAGAATGGTTTCAAACTTCTCTTTGAATTCAATTACTGTCAAATCAAGGATGAAGATGGCAGAAACTTATTCAAGGTAATGGTGAAGGGAAGGAGCTTTATATTGGATGTTTTGGATCACGAGCAAAAAGCTTATCCTGCAACTAATATCAATGCACAAGTTTCTCACAAAAGACTCGAACATTTCAACCACACTGTTGTAATTAACTTATAGAAGGAAGATATGGTTTGAGGGTTGCCTAATATTGAAGCTGAAATACCAGATTGCGGAACTTGTCAATTTGGCAAGTAAGCAAGACTTCCTTTCAAGAAAGCAACCTTGAGAGCCACTGAAAAGGTAAAATTAATTCACACAGATTTGACTGGTCCTCACCAAACTCCGTCACTCAAAAGGAGCGTTCTCCTCCCGAATGGGACCCTACGAGGCGCAAACTCAAATTAGTTGGACTCCAATGCGAGTACAGGACACCGGATGGGAAAAAAATACTGCAAGATGGATCTTCAACTGGCAGATATATTTACCAAAGCCTTGCCAAAGAGCAAATTTGAATTTCTCATAGAAAGACTTGGAATTTGTAGCAACTGAAGCAAGGAGGAGTGTTGATTAATTTCCTTAGTTACTGCAGTAAAAGTTGAAGTAGTTGTTGGACATTATCCAACTTTTTTATCCAGGTTGGACATTATCCAGTTTTTTAAGCCATATTCTGTTAACTTAGTTTAGTGGCTGATTTTTAGATGTTAGTGGTTTAGTTGTTTTGGATATTGCTGATTATGAAATCATTATTGGGACATAATTGATTGTGTAATAAACTGTGCAAATTTCTCTCCCTAATTTGTGCTCTATTAAATGTATTTAATATTCTAGCTGATTTTTAGTGATTTAGATATCTAGTTACCTTAGTTAGCCTTTTCTTTACTTGTATATATATCTACATAACCGTTGGATAATACATAAGTCTAATACACTACTCCTTCTTCATCTCTCGAACCTTTATGGTATCAGAGCCTTTCTAAACTCCAATGGGTCTTCTTATTTTCTTTAAGTTTTCTTTTTGGTTCGATAGCATCCATGGTGAATCCAAGTGATTCTACTATCCCTGCTAATAACAACAGCCATCTGGTGCAATTTAACCCTAGTTCCCAGCTTCCCCTCAAACTTACCGGTTCAATGAACTTTGTCGTTTGGAAAACAAAGGTTGAATCTCTCATGTTCGGTCATGATCTCTACTGCTATCTCGATGGAACCTTGACAACACCATAAAAAATGGTAACCCTCAACAACCAAGACGTACCCAATCCCAAGTACAAACTCTGGTTTTGCTAAGACCAGTTGATACGCAATGCCTTAATGGCATCTGTTGATCCTACAATCACCTCTGCAATCACCAAAACTTCCACCTCAAAGCAAGCGTGGGACACACTACATAACATGTATGCTAACAAATCATATACAAGAGTTTTTAGTCTCTGAAACTCTTTATCTACCATCACAAAAAACTCTCGCAGTATGACAGAGTACTAGGGCGAGATCAGGAATGTTGATGAACTTGCAACGGCTGGAACTCCTACTCCAGATGCCGAACTTGTGGTTAAAATTCTCAGTAGTCTAGGACATAAGTATGATTCAATTTCAGCGGTTATCCAAGCACGAGATACACCTATCTCATATGAGGAACTATACAACAAGCTTCTCAACAGAGAGCTTCTCTTCAAATATAATGAGCCTAACCAGGACTCATTACAACTGCAGTTGCACAAAAACCATCACCAAATAACTTTACACTCTGCAATAATAAGAGAGGACGACCATGGCATCCACAACATCCTAATCAGCAAACAAACCACATCTCCAAATTGGCATCCAACGAATGCACCAGCAATATCACCAAATTGGCGTCTAACGGCCCCTCGACAAAATTATCCAATTTGTCAATTATGTGGTCGCACTGACAATGTGTGTCGTTCATGGTCCCACAATCACTTGAAAGCCATAGCAAACTTTGCTTCCATGCCTTAGGTTGTCAATTCAGGAGCATCGCATCATGTGACTGCCGATTCTCAAAATCTTCAACGTCTAAATGACTACACTAGTACTGACGATATTACCATGGATAACGGTAACAAAATCCCTATAACTCACACTGGTCATGTTTAAATAAATTCTTTAAATAAAAAGTTTTATCTTTCGAATACTTTGTGTGCACCAAAGATTAAACATAACCTTAAAGTTGTGTCTCAATTTTATAAAGATAATCTGACATCCATAGAATTTTTTCCTTTGATTTTCTTGTAAAGGGTCTGAGTACGGGGGCACCGTTGGCACGAGGCCAGAATAAAGGACTTTATGAGTGGCCTGTTGGAGGATCTTAATGCAATCTGTGCTACCAATCCTATATGGCGGAATCTCAACAATCTTGGCATAGAAAATTAGGACACCCAAATAAAAGAGTACTTAAAACACTCTCACATAAGTTTTCAATTCCAATTTCAAATTCTAAAATGTTTGATCATTGTAATGCCTGCTCTCTAATAAAAGCCATTGGCATCCCTTTTCTGATAATACTCTAGTGAGAAAAAAGCCTTACAAATTATTTTCAGTGATGTATGGGTCCCATCACCTGTTTTGTCAATTGACAAAAAAAATACTATGTAATTTTTGTTGATCAATTTACAAAATACATTTGGTTGTACACACTTAAAAATAAAAGTGAGGTCAAAACAGTTTTCTCTAAATTTAAACCCCTTGTTGAAAATTATTTTCATACAAAAATACTCTCAGTTTATATTGATGTTGGTGGTGAGTTTGAAGGTCTTAAGTCATTTATACATACCACTAGCATTGAGCACCTTGTATGGCCACCATACACACCACAACGGGTAGCTATGGTTGAACGTAGACATCGGACATCATTGAAACAGCAAAAACCATTTTACACCAAGCCTCCATGCCTCCAGTATTTTGGTCCTTTGCCTGTCAACAAGCCACATTCTTGATTAACAGGCTTCCCACCCGCACACTTCATTATGATTCTCCATACCAACGATTATTTGGAGAAATTCCAAATTATCAATCCATTCGTACTTTTGATTGCCTATGTTATCCATGGCTTAAACCATATGTCAAACACAAACTAGAACCCAAGTCCACCTCTTGTGTTTGATTAGGCTATTTTAATACCGATCACAGCCATCAGTGTTATGATCCTATTTCACAAAGGATATATATTTCACGAGATGTTATTTTTTATGAAAATAAATTTCCTTTTTCTGATATATTTTCATCTTTGAAAGAAAAAAGAATTTCAAAACTAGAGTGGGGTATCTTGTACAAAGAGTTAAATGACCTTAGTGTCCAGTCTATGCCTCCAGTGGATTATGAGATGCTCCAGCCAATCAAGGTTGCTCCAGAATTGCCGGAGACATCTCCTATAGGTTCTTCTTCAGGTCCTTCTTTGGCAGCAACGCCAACTCCTACCGTCGGCTCAGATTGCTCCATACAACCTATTGTTGTCCCACCTACCACACAACCGCTAATCCAGTATCAATGCCAAAATTGGCACACCCCAACAAACCTTTTATCTACACCAACTCCAGACCTCTCCCCATCTATTCCATATCACAATAATCACCAACCCTTCACTACAGCTTCCGCACATACCCAACGACCATCCATTCACCAACCTGCTACTCGTTCACAAAATAACACCACCAAACCCAAGCAAATATTTTATTTTCTTGCAGTTGCATTAACTGAACCACTTCCCACCACTTATAACCAAGCCCAAAAGAGTGCACACTGGAGAGAAATGATGAAACTTAAGTTTGAAGCATTGATGAACAACAAGACGTGGGAGCTTGTACCACTATCCTCTTCTTAAAATGTTGTTGATTGTAAATGGCTCTATCATATTAAAACCAAATTACATGGAAGTGTTGACAGGTATAAAGATCGGCTAGTTACAAAGGGTTTCACGCAACGACCGGGTGTGGATTATAACTCTACATTCAGTCCAATGGTAAAACCTGTTACTGTTAGACTCATTTTGCCGCTTATAATTCAGCATAATTGGTATTTGCACCAACTGGATGCTAATAATGCATTTCTTCAAGGACACCTTGAAGAAGATGTTTATATGCATCAACCTCATGGGTATGCTCATCCTGATTTTCTTCATTATTTGTTCAAATTAAAAAAAAATTATGGACTTAAGCAGGCCCCTTGGGCCTGGTACTTTGAGTTAAAGAAATTCTTGCTTCAAATTGGATTTCAAAAGTCTACCTCTAACTCTTCTCTATTTATTCGTCATCAAAATGAAGCATTGGTCTACATTCTTGTATATGTTGATGACATAATTATCACTGGATCGAACTCTGAGGTTATCAAGAAAACTATCCAAGTTCTTTCAGCCAGATTCTCTCTCAAAGACCTCGGACATCTCCACTACTTTTTGGGTATTGAAGTTCTCCACACTAAAGAAAGGATCGTTATTTCTCAGGCCAAGTATGTTTCTGATCTTCTTACTGCCCATAAAATGTCCGAATGTAAGCCTGTTACAACTCCGAAGAGTTCCACGATCTTACTATCCTTAAAGGATGACACACCTCCGGCGGATGCCACTTTATACCGTCAAGTACTTGATAAGCTTCAATATTTGTCATTCACCAGACCAAATATAAGCTTTGCAGTTAACAAATTATCTCAATTCATGCATGCTCCTAAACAAACATACTGGTCTTTTGTTAAGTGACTCTTGCGATACCTCCAGTACACCACAAATCATGGCTTATAGATAACGAGCAAGACACATCTTGGGTTATTTATGTATTCAGATGTCAATTGGGCTGGTGACATTAATGACAGGAACTCTACTTCTGGATATATCCTGTACCTTGGTACAAATCCTATTAGTTGGTCATCCAAGAAGCAATGCACTATTGCGCGCTCCTCTACTGAAGCAGAGTATCGTGCAGTAGCTTTCGCACTTGCTGAGGTCAATTGAGTTCAAAAACTTCTTGTTGAACTACATGTGCAACTGCCTGATCCACCCATAATCTATTGTGGTAATGTTGGTGCTATCTATCTTTGTCAAAATCTGGTACAACACAGTAGGATGAAACACATTGAAGTTGATTTTCACTTTGTTAGAGATCAAGTGCAGCGAAAATAGGTGCTTGTTCAGCACTTACATGTTGCTGATCAGCTCGCGGACACTCTTACAAAGCCTTTGCCTCGCCTGCTGTTTCATCAACATCTGTCCAAGTTAAAGGTTATTGATGCCACCTTCAACTTGCGGGGGTGTATTGGGACATGATTGATTGTGTAATAAATTGTGCAGATTTCTCTCCCTAATTTGTACTCTATTAAATGTATATAATATTCCAGCTGATTTCTAGTGCTTTAGATATCTAGTTACCTTAGTTAGCCTTTCCTTTACTTGTATATATATCTATGTACCTTTGGATAATACATAAGTCTAATACACTACTCCTTCTTATCTCTCGAACCTTTAATCATGTACAAAGTAGTGGCTTAGTTATAGGCTTTAGTTATTGCATTTTTTTAGTATTTAAGCACCACTTCAGATTAATGAAAAATTAACCTTTGTTCACTAAATTATTTGTTCTCTTCTTTCTTTCTTTGTCTTCACTTCAAAGAGTTGAAGTTAACCTTACAACTCTAACAAATGGCAAAAATTTATATCATCAACCAAATACAACATAAATCTAATCTCAACTTTAATCCCGACATATCTCACGTTATCCCACGTAATAAACGACCACTTAGGATATAAACTGACATCATTATTATAAAGTTACTAAGCTATGTGATAATAAACTCTGAAAAATTAATAATAAAACAAGTTACAATAAGAGTGAACTTGTCATAAACAATGTAGACAACATCATATCACAAATTTTGACTAAAAGCAGAACAAAAACTACATCACAGCAAGGCGAAATTCGATTTCTTTCATCGCTGGCAGCAAATCAACTTGACCAGCCTACCAGCGCCAGATATCAAGTAACTTTTTCCACCGATTTCATTTTTTCTTGTTTACTTTCTTATCGTTCCTCCCCCGCTTTCTAAACTCACGATTTTCTGAAGGGTACTGCTTCTTGATTAATAGATTACACATTGCTGTTTTCACTGCTTCTGCAGCTGTTGATAATGCATCTTTGTCAATGACGTTGTTCATTCCCACCTTTCTTAAGGGTATTATCACAGTAAGAAGCAAGGAGCTCCGCGGTTGAAGAGCCGGCAACACTTTTGTTACAGAAGACCTCAAATGCCTCTTTCAGAGCCTATGAGAGTCAAAGAGTTTATACATCAGCCTAAGAGAACCATTCAGAGGAATATGTGCACATTAAGCGACGCTAAACTCTCAAACACATTTGAGCCTCGATTCAGGTCTTATGTGCACCTTCGACAACACTGAACATAACTATATAACGTCTCAAGTAATTCATCGTAAAAGGGATCAGCGTACAGCAGTTAACAGTCGGAATACCTTGTGAAAGATAGTGTTATCAGCAAAACAGCCTTTCACATACACCATATACTTGTCATGAATCTCAAATGCCTTCTGGACAAAATCCTGCTCTGGTGAACCTCCAGAACTTTCGGTCTGTAGAAGAACATACATATCATCATTTACAAATTACAACACTAAAAACAACCATTCAGAACAAAATTACTTGGAAACAATAAGCATAGCAAGTCGCGAAACCAACTTCAGATATTTGGACTTAAGACTGGCTTTACAGTATATACAAAAGCATCCCTCACGGTATTCAGATGAAACCGTAGCAAAAAACTTTGTCGAAGAGGAGCTAATGGAAGCTAATGGTAAAGTCAACATACAACATTGTCAAGTAAAGCACAAATTTCGGCTATTAGACAGCAAACCTTGTTCGGTGCTGCATCTGCAGCCTGTTGCACCGCGACCATGCCTTCAGCAGCGATGTGCTGCAAATACGTAACATCAGAAATTGCGTAGCCCCAAATCGGAACAAAATGAAGAAAAAGTAAAATCTCGTGCGTTGGTTGCTCAGCAAACGGTATGGATGATCAAAATACCTGCTTAAATATCTCCGCAACTAGTTCTATCCCTTTAGGAATTTTGTGGAATAGACTATACATTCGAGTTAAATCCTCAACCTGCATGTAGGACGGGAGAACGGAGGAACACGAAAAAGCAAAACAACATCAAATACAACATAAGATACATAAAAACAATTAAGCGCATAATGTTATACAGAAAAGTTCAGGGGCTTAATACCTTCTCATCTTTAAGCAACGCTCGGCATCCAGAATCCTCCTTCTCAAGCAACTGATTGGTATATGTAACCAATACCTGATTTTGGACTTTCTGCAGCAAAAATGTTGGTAGTTTAATACTTGGCAAAGAGGTACAACTTCTCGATACACAAGACACATCCTTCTCTCACCTGTCCCAACCGTAAAGACACTCAAACTTGGCCTTAGCGGGCAAGTAAATACTTAAACTTTGAGTGTAGGCATTAAGACACCTCAACTCGTCTCCACTGTGTCAGTTGAACAATCCAACTTAAAAAATGATCATCTAGACACCTCTAAAATTTATGTGTCACGTTATTGTCAGGTGTCCACGAGTGTTTAGTTGCCAGTTAAGACTAAATTGAGGTGTCAAGATGTGCACTCTCAAAGTGGAAGTGCTAACGTGCCGGTTGGGGCCAAGTTTGAGTATTTATGTATCAAGCATCAATTATAGTACCAGATATAACAGTGTATCTTCGTTAACAGTGTATCTTCGTTAGACAATCATTTGTATACGTGTATCCAAATGCCATAATGTACGCTAAGATGGAAGATGCTACTAGCTATCGCGTGACATAATGCGGATATAATTGCGAAACTTCAAAACTGACCTCCAGAAGTTTTGTCTCACTGTCCGCGTGCAGATAATGAGAAACTCTTTCCTTCTCCTTTTTCAAGCACTCCTCCACCTGTGTTAAGTTAGCAAAGAACGGGTGTTGGAACCTATTCCAGTATAACAAAAGGAGTACAAGAGCAATTCCTCGAGGTGAAAGACTTGAGAAAATCATTTGTACCTTCAGCATATATTCTGGACAAGTATCTTCGACAATCCAGGTTGAAGCTTTCCGAGAATAGTGACAGGCAGAATCTCGAAGCATTGCCTCTTCAAAATCATTAACGTAATAATCCATTTTTCCCTTTCCCATCTCAATATACAAATTTATCACAGTCTTCAGTAAACCTCTGTCGATTTTCTCACCCTCGCGTTCCTGATCAATCTGATACAAAATACATACTTCGTCAAACCTCATACTCCTAGCCGATAGAATTACAACGCATTGAGTCTAGCGAAAAACAATGAAAAAAGAGATACTTGCCAGTGCTATCACAGCATCTGTAACTCTATTTTTCACCTCATGATAAACCTATTTACAGAAAACACAACGATGTTAAAGAGCCTTTATCATAGTAGTAACTTTCGAAAAAAATATACGAAGAAGAAAAGCTAACCAGATCCCGGAAGCAACTCAAACTAACTTCATTAAGCGCAGGAACTTCAGCTCGTTTGATAAAAAACTTGTCTAGATAATGGAAAAACTTTAACAGCCACTTGACCATAAGTTTATGAGATTGCCATCTTTTCTCAAGAATTCGTCGTGCTTCTTTTTCAGAGAAGGCAAAACCTTGTAAAGCAAATGAATGCTGGTTAACGTTACTGTCTGGAATAGTGCGCAAAACAATGAGATCAAGAAAATCAATAAGTCAAAGGTTCTTACGATAGTAAGGATGTAATCTTCAACTGCTTCTTTGTACTTATCGTACAGTTTCTGAGAGTAATCGTGGGGTGCTTTCTGAGTACACATGTTATAGATAGTTCTACGCTTCAAATTAAGGAGAACTTAGTTTGTTCGAAAAGAAATACAAACTAAGAGGATGAGACAAATATGGAAGTAACAAGCGCGGAAAGGACAATGTAGAAAGAAGGCATGCACTCTAAGCGTGCAAGGAATGCCAAAAGGATACGTGTAGAGCATCACGTACTCATCTGAGGTGAATGTTACCGGCTCTCCTTCTATGATTATTTTTAACTTATTAATTCCTTTCTGAACGCATTCCATTCCTTCCTCCAACGGGATAGTCTTCTCCTCAGTCTCCTCCATCTCGGAAAATTCTTGTTAACACGATCTAATTACAAAGAAAATGAACAATTGTGAAGTATCGGAACAAATGAGTCCACATGTAGCAACACGAATATAAATGGTTCATGTTAACGGATCGGATGCAGATCTAGCCCTTTACAACAAGGTCAACCGAACATAATACTTTCGACTCAGACCTTGTACACACATGTAAATTGCAAAGAAATGAACGATTATTTAAGTATCGAAACAAAATGAGTCCGCATGTAGCAACACAAATATAGATGATTCATGTTAACTGATCGGATGCAGATCTAGCCCTTTACAACAAGGTCAACCGAAATAATACTTTCGACTCAGACCATGTACACACATGTAAATTGAAAAGAAATGAACGATTATTTAAGTATCGAAACAAAATGAGTCCACATGTAGCAACACAAATATAGATGATTCATGTTAACTGATCGAATGCAGATCTAGCCCTATACAACAAGGTCAACCGAAATAATACTTTCGACTCAGACCATGTACACACATGTAAATTGCAAAGAAATGAACGATTATTTAAGTATCGAAACAAAATGAGTCCACATGTAGCAACACAAATATAGACGATTCATGTTAACTGATTGGATGCAGATCTAGCCCTTTACAGCAAGGTCAACCGAACATAGTACTGTCGGCTCAGACCATGTACACACATGTAAATTGCAAAAAAAAGGAACGATTATTTAAGTATCGAAAACAAATGAGTCCGCATGTAGCAACACAAATATAAACGATTCATGTTAACTGATCGGATGCAGATCTAGCCCTTTACAGCAAGGTCAGCCGAACGTAGTACTTTCGGCTCAGACCATGTACACAAATGTAAATTGCAAAGAAATGAACGATTATTTAAGTATCGAAACAAAATGAGTCCACATGTAGCAACACAAATGTAGATGATTCATGTTAATCGATGAGATGCAGATCTATCTCTTTACAACAACTTCAACCGAACATAGTACTTTTGACTCAAACCATGTATACATACAACAACAACAACATACCCAGTGTCTAGTGGGATCTGGGGTGGGGAGGGTTAAGTGTACGCAAACTATACCACTACCTCTGATGAAGTAGAGAGGTTGTTTCCGATAGACCCCCGGCTCAGGACAAACATCAGTATAACAAACAAAAACGTAAAAATACACAACAGAGTGATACAAGAAACACGACACCCATAGATTATATAAACTATCTATCCGAAATTACCAAAACACCATGAACAAGAAACTACAAGATACATGCATAACACTTTGACTACAGGCACAACGACATAGAAATTTCTTTTCAAAGATATTAGATTCTGAACCCATAGTTTGTTCAATCCAATTCTAAATCCTAGATCCGCCTCTGCTATTTGAGTAATTGTTAATCAAAATGAGTTCAAATATTACATTCTGAACACGTTGTATCAAAAAACTTAGTGAGTTCAGTTCTGATAAAAATTTCAAATCCTAGATCCGCCAATGCGATTTGAGTACTT
>NC_061116.1:1906609-1916055 GCF_002878395.1 Capsicum annuum
TCAGTGAGTTCAGCTCTAATAAAAACTACAAATCCTAGATCCGCCTAGGCTATTCCAGTAATTGTTCAACCAAAACACATTAAAACCATGTATAGCGTGCAGAAATTTCTAAAAATCCACTAAAATCTCAACAAATATTAGATTCTGAACTTATAATATCAAAAAACTCAGTGAGTTCAGCTCTAATAAAAACTACAAATCCTAGATCCGCCTATGCTATTCGAGTAATTGTTCAACCAAAACACATTAAAACCATGTATAGCGTGCAGAAATTTCTAAAAATCCACTAAAATCTCAACAAATATTTAGATTTTGAACTTGTAATTCCGAAAGTTCAATGAGTTCGTTTCTAATAAAAACTTCAAATCCTGGATCCATTTATTCTTTAAAACAAAACACACTAAAACCATGTATTGACATTAAAATTGCTAAAAATCATTTCAACAAATACTAGATTTCATTTCTAATAAAACCGAGTTCAGGCCTAATACATTCAACTCAAACCATGCTAAAACTCCACTAAAATCTCAACAAATATTAGATTTAACTCGTAATTTCAAAAGTTCAGTGATCAACCAGACCTATTACATTCACAACAAATATTAAATTCTGAACTCGTAATTCCAGAATTTCATTTCTAATGAAAACTTCAAATGTTGGATTCATAGAAATTGTTGAAAAGACAATAAAAAAGTTGCAATTGAAATGGGAAAGCGTACTGATGCTAACTGGAATATTTCAAACTAGGAAAATACTAAGAAAAATATATGCAGATGGATTTGACAAATGAATGCAATAAATAAATCATGAATCCAAAGACAAAGGTAGGGTGTATGATTTTTCACGAAGAAATTGAGCTATTCTAAAGAAGAAGATGTGGAATTCCTCGTAATTCTTTAGTTTTATTTACACTTCACATATTAACTAACTTAACTGTTCTGTTTTTTCTTTTTTTAAAAAAAGAAAAAACTATACTAGACACAATTGACAATACTACTCCTCCGTCCAGAAACATCTCAATAAAATTAGTGAACATCTCAATAAAATTAATGGTTTAAAAATAAATTTTAATTTAAGATGTTAAAAATCTATACACATAATAAATTAAAAATTAATATTAATTTTTCATGTTTTTTCATAACTGTTGTTTTTATGAGAGTGTTATATTTCACATCGTAATGTTATTATTTATAATAGTAAGGATTGATTCAAATTAATAAGATGTTAACCATGCATTTTCAATATATTAGCTTGGATGTTATTATAAACATAGTATTTATTATTATAAAGATTTGAGTAGTTTAATTCAAAGCTTCAAAATATCTCTATTGAATGATGATAGTTTTTGTTTTTACTATATTCAATACTGTCAAAAAGAAAATAAATCATAAAATTAACAATTTTAAATTTTTTTAAGGCCTTGAGATTTTGGGTGCCTAAAGCAAAAACGTTAGTAGCCTCACCCTTGAGTCACCCCTGTCTATGTCTCATTTTAGTTGGTCATTTTACTAAAATAAATGCTTTATATTAGTGATCACTTACTAAATCAAGATAGAATTAATTAATTTTTTTCATTTTACCCTTAAAGTTAATAGTATGCATTAAAGGTGAACAATTACAATTCCAGTCTCTATTCATATGTCCAATGAATATTATTAATATAGATAAAGGGTAAAATAATAAAATTCATCATTCAATTTATAATTTCGTAATCACCGTCTAAAATGAAATATGCCCAACTAAAATGAAACGGAGAGAGTAATCTATTTATTTTTATTTTCTTGTTTAAATTTTCAAAAAATTCGCAATGGTATGATACTCTACTACACTTAAATAATTGTCTAGCTTTACTAATTCAGTTTGAAAAACCAAGAGATAATTTACTATTTTATATCTATTTTATCCATGTTTACTAAAAATAGTTGTTTCAAAATTATAGTCAGTTTAAAAAATCAAGAGAACATTAATTATTCTTTTTAAACTTTACCCTTAAGATTAATTATTCTAAAATTAAGAGACATGTAAATAAAGATTAATAAATAAATAAGAATATATTTGTCAAATTACACTTTCAATAAGTTTTTTATTAAAAGTTGTAAAAAATCTAAACCTACCAACTATTTTAAAACGAAGAAAGTACTACATTCATTTCTTAGCATTTAGACGGCTTGTAATTAATAAAGGAGATAGTAAAAATACACATTTATTTATTGTTTTATAATTAGAAATGTGTCAAGTCAAACATGAAAAAGTAAATGATCAAAGAGTAGTTGCTAAAATAATGATTTAATGTTTTTAGTATTATATATGTTGTTTTAGTTATTATATTGTAACACCCCGAAACTTGGTCCTGAGACGTCACATGGTGCTCAAGACTACGAGTAGCCTTAAGCTAACCCTTTCTGTCTTATACTAAGTTTGAATCTAATAAATAAGGTGATATAGACATAAAAGTCATACTGAATGCGGAAACTATCTGAAATAACTGAGAATAATCCGAATGTAATGTCTGAAAATCAAATACTGTAAGTCTGAATCAAATCTAGTAGTCTGAGAAGCCTCTACTACTAATAACTAGAGAGTCACTATGACAAACCCCCAGCTAACTTGAAATGTCTAAAAAGAATACTGAATCATATGAACTAATAAACTGCAAAATCTGAATGAATAAGTCCCCAAACTATGAGGACTCACCAACTGTTGGATGGAGATGGAGATGCTCGAACTACTCACGCTGCTGATACTAAGCACCTGAACCTATATTATGAAACAATGTAGCACATAGGCATATATATAGATCAGTACTTTGAGGATGTACTGAGTATATGAGGGTGATATGCATAAGTAAATTATCATCTTATCATCATAATTTATAAAACAATACATGCTAAATGTAAATGACTCACATAAGCTGGAATATCTGAAATACTGAAATCTGAAATCATGAATAGCAATTCAAACTTTTTAAATCTAGTGAGTCATAACATTTAGTTCTAAAAGATGTACTTGTATTCTCTCTTTAAATCATACTACCTAAGTGTAGAAAGAACTCACTCTTAAATCTAAAATCTGAAAGCTAAAATCTATAGCTGATATCTTTCTGTAAAGCATAATTTGAATAAAGTTGTGAGCCTTTGCACTTAGTTTTCTAAAAGCTTTTCTGTAAATATTTTACTTTAACTAGCAGGGAGGTTCTCTTAACCGACATAAACCATGTGAGCTAACATGAAGTCCTATGTCTTACCCACGTTGGGGAGAGCCGTTCTACCCCTGCCATCGGAATAGAACCTTAACTTAAGCGATCACTGGATTAGCCCACTATGGGCGCTTAAAACCTATGGTGGCTCATAGTTCTGGGGCATGAGACCTTGGAATCATACTTAACTCGGTGGTAAATACTACTCCCATACTTATCGCTCAGTACTTTAGAAAATCCACCTTAAAATAGCACAAGGGTTTATAATGAAAACTAATTATGCTTCTCTTTCTTTAAATCTCAAACTATATGAACAATGTGGATTCCTTATCTTAGCTTAGGATCAAAAGATCATATTCTTTCTTGAATCTTGGTAAACGATCATCAAAGAGATTAAAAATCATGATCTTCTTGAAATATCGATACTAAATCTTAGGGCTTCAAACCCATGCTTTAAACTCATGTCAAAACATCATAATAACCATGCTTAATAATGAAGACAATGATAATTCATCTCAAAATCTATAAATTTTTGTAATAGACATGAAAAGATGAAAAATAGACAGGCAATTCATCTTTAAAAATCTCTCAAAACTCATAATCTTGCAAATAACAATAATGGTTATGAACCCTAATTTAAAGTTCATGTATAAACATTCAAAATCATATGAAATTGTAAGCAAAACTTGGTTTTGGGCACAAGGATGAAAGGAGATCCTTGTTCATAGACCCCACATTCCTTGATAGATGATTAGATGAAGAAACCTTGAATTTTGGATTCCTATTTGAGTTCTTGGAGATGAGTTCTTGATTATCTTGTCTTGGGAGTCCTCAATTTTAAGCTTTCTTGGAGAAACTATGGAGGCTTTTGATTTTTTGGAGAAGAAGCTTTGGAGCTTTAGGGTTTTGCTTTGAGAGAGAATGGATGAATTTGGACATAAAGTGCCTTGAATATGTTTAATCTTATGTTTTGGACGGATTTGGGGCCTTGGAAATGGATCAAAATATCTCTTTTTAATATTTAAAAGGAACTGAAAAATAATTATTTCTAATTGGCAGTCCACCACGATGCGCCACTATCGCGGTGGCTCACTAAAAATAGGACAATTGGGAACTGGGCGTTCTCTGCGATGCGCCACCATTGCGGTGCCCCTTTGGAATGCCATTTTAGCCATTGACGCGACACACCACTATCACATTGGGCTACTGCATTTTGACAAATAGAAAATTGGACTTCTCCACGATACGGGGCTATCACGGAGGGCCACTGGAATTTGACGATTGACATTTTGGCATCCACCGCGACGCGGTGAGTGCCCAGGTGGACACTGTTTTACTGAAATCATCATAACTCTCAACCGGGTATCGAAAATAGGCAAATTTGATATTGATGGAAATCTTATTCAATTTACCACATAATGAAAGGTCTAAATTTAGAAAATTCTATATGAAATAAATAGTATTCATTTTGGAAACTATCTCTAACATTCTAGAATTGAATTTAAGCTAGGAAAAGTATGGGATATTACAAAATCTCCCCTTGGGAATATTCGTCCTCAAATATGGCTAGTTAAACTGAAGATACTGAGGAATCTGAGGCTATAAGCTATCATGCACAACTGAAATAAACTGAATGACTAAATCTCATCACAATGAGCCACTAAACTGATCTGCGAGTGCGTGAATTCGCATGAATATAGCTATATGGCTGAATTTGAGTTCTTGGAGAAGAGATGGGGATACTATAAGACCCCGTAAAATTCTAAGCTCAACTCAGTCTTTTAAGCTTGCTAAGGGGTCCCAGACTTAGAAAATTCTAGCTAAGTATTCAGACTTAGTATTATTTTGGCCTTCGTAAGTTGGCAACTCTATTTCACGACCTCTATGACCTTATAATGTCAATCTTTAGGTTGATTCATGATCAGAAATGTCAGCAGGTATTTTCGGACGAGTTTTGTATTTATCGGACCTCGTTTGAACCACGTTTGGGAATCCAAAATAGTGTATCGACGCGATCTCGACGCGGCGTGTCGGCCATCGGATCGATCAATATTTTTCGTGGCTCCCAGTGACAATTTCCAGTGAACCGATGTGAACTCAAAGTGGCGCGTCGGCTCGCGCGTCGATGGTTTAACTTTTAGTCTTTTAAACCCGCATCCAAAGGGGTAAATGGGTCTTTTCCCACCTTATATCCTCCCCCAAAACATATCATTAAGCCATCCAAGAGGCAAAATATACTCATTCTCTTTAGAATTTATCAAGAGCAAACCCTATTTCATCACATTCAAGATCCAAGACTCAAGGTTTCCACCATTATTCTTCAAGAATTCGTCAACTAAGGTATGTGAGCTGTTCATCCAAGGGTTCCTTCCACCCTTGGAGTCCAAGAAACTCTTTTAAACTTCAAGTAGTTGGAATTTATGATTTCCATGATTGGAATAAAAGTGTATTCATGATTATTATTTGAATTAGATTTCTATTTCATGATTTATTATACGTTTCATGTGGAATTGATTATTATGTGTGTAGATTCGTATGAATCCATGTTAAACCCCTTGAAATTATGAAGTTGGAAGTGAATCATGATGCTTACTTATTATGTGCATATATTATGCTCACCAAGTGCTTGATGAATTGTTAATGTGAACTAATAAGGGAAAGAAATCATGTCATGCGAGCTTATGTGCAAGTTATACCATACAAGTGTTTGATAAAATATCTCTATAGATACATTATGAACAAGTGTGCACTTTTATGCCATGCAAGAGCATGTGATGCTTTATTTTTCATGCTATCGAGTCCTGGGGGTATTTAATACCCAATGATTTAGCTATTTACCTAGAGCCAGTGTCAGTTACAGAATAATCTCAGTCATCTCATGATTAGTAGCACTCTCAATCAGTTACAGAACTTAGGAAAACTCGGTAGACTCAGTATCAGTCCAGTCCAGTATTCAATTCAGACCTCAATAAATCCAGTCAGTTAACAGAATTCAGTATTATTCCGTCAGTCAACGGATAACAGAATTCAGTATTATTCCGTCAATCAACGGAACTCAACAAACTTAGTTCAGTTCGGTTGATAGTATAATCAGTAACAGTTCAGTCAAGCCTAGTATGAACTAGGAATCAGTTCAGTGTCTATTCATATGGGAGTAGGATTCAGTACCGAGTTAACATAGGGATGGGGGCATTCCTGGCAGCAGAGGGTTTGACCCTTAGTAACAATCCCTGCGTTACAGAACTACGTAGCCAGCCTAGGTTGATATTTCTTCCTGCCAGATATTATGAAGGTTGATACATCTCATTTGATTTTTCCTGCCAGCAAGGGTTGGCGAAAGAGCTTCCTGTTAGAGAGGGTTAACTCACAGCTTGCTTTTACCCGTGGCACGGTACTGACACCCTTCCAATCTGGGTTACAGGTTAGACCCCAATCTATTTAGAAAGGGGCATATCGGTTAGATGATTACCTCCCACAGTCTCAGTTTCAGATTCAGTCTCAGTACAGAACTATCACGACCCAAACCAGGGCCTGGCCGTGACGAGCATTTTGAACCATGGAGGTCCGAAATACCCCTATCTGTCTGGTAATCATGCACCTAATTCATATGATCAAAGTAATGCGGAAGAAACACAATAATTCGGAAACATGGTCATAAATATGAAAAGAAACAATAACGGGGAGATAAGTTTCCCTCAACATCAATCAACCTCTAAAGAACTGTCTGCGAAAATCTCTAACAAATGACTGAGTCAAGTAATCGTATATAAAACTGGGACAAGGCCCCCAGTAGACCCTAAAACTGAATATAATATAAAAGGACTGCAGGACATAAGACCTTCTAAAACATAGAAGGCTCACCATTTGTCTCTACAACTCTGGCCGAATGATCTACTGATTCTCTTGACCCCTAGACTGAGCCTCTGAACCTGAGAGGTTGGAGAGGGGAGGGGGTTAGCACAAAAGTACTGGCACGTAGAGATATCAAAACAAAACATAATATTTTTACAAAATATAGTTGAGAGCCATTATAAAGCAATTTCGTATCAAATCATTTGAAAACATGGGTGTAATGCAATAGTTTTTCAATAACAATGAAATGCAACTGAGCTAGGTGGAATACCCTACATAATTTACACCAACTGTCTAACCTCGGTTACCGCCGAGATTAGAGTATATGTGAGGGAGAGACACACAAGATCACATAGCATGGTGTCTCGACCCAATGGTAGTGCCCAAGATCACTTAGCCTGAGCTCCTACCTATAATCCCAATTTGGGAATGACATAAAGTCAAGTACACAAGATCACTTAGCCTGGTACCAAATCTCCGTGTCGGCAAACACGTTTTCCAGCGATGAGCCCTTACTCTCAAATGCCTTCTTCGGGCATCCACCTTTCTTATGTAAAATCAATGCATTTAAATTTTATCTGATTCAATCACATATCATATTCTATAGGTTATCATCATACCCGACTTGCAAGTCCTCAATATCACTTTCACATATGCATAACCATGTAAAAACCAAGGTGCTTCATCATTTACAAGTGCTGAACAATATTTATTTCAAATTCATGCTCTATTTTGTTGATCATAATATGATATGGGGTATCAAGACATTATCATGGGAATTTGAAAGCAATTTATCATTCATATTTATCAAACTTCCATGGAAAATCTCAAATCACATATGCATGGTTTCAACCATTGAAGTATATAGGCAAACAATTCCCATGACATAAAGACAGATGACTTAGAAATCATATTGAAAGCAAGTTATTAGCATTTGATTGAAAACCCCTATTTAAAATCATGCATGTTCATAAAAACTACACCTATGAGATTTTAGGATAACCCCACGTAGCTCTATTTCCAAGGATAATAGATGTTTCTTGAAGCTTGTGGATTGGTGATTCCAAATATGTAATTATCTTTGAAAACCTACTGTCGAATCTTAAACTATTTGGGTTTTTATTTTGAAACCCTAAGGAGAATCTTTGATGAATGAAGGTGTATTTTTGGGTCCTTGGAACTGAATTTCGTGTTTTAGGGCTAAGTAAGGGTGGAAAAGGACCACTTTGTCCCCAAAACGGAGTGTTTAAGTCACTAGAATTCTTTACGTAGGCGCCGCCCATCCCATTGCCTATGTTCACATAGGCGCCGCTTAGGCTATCGCCTACGTTTACATAGGCTCCGCCTAGGCTATCGCCTATGTTTACATAGGCGCCGCCTAGGCTATTGCCTATGCTTTCCAGTGGCCATGGGCGATTGGTTAGGCGATGCATATCACTTTGAAAGGCCATAATTTCTTGCTCAGGTGTCGGATTTTAGCCAAATTGGTATCGTTGGAAAGCTAACTCAAATACCTATCATTTAACACATAGTAGGCTTCCTAATTCGACATATACAGAGAGTTATTGTCGATGGAAGCTGACACACTTTACAACGTCCACAAAAACTTAGTCGATCAAAATAGTTTCAACTCGTCCATGCGTTGAAGGACCTCTATGGTCTAAATTCAATCTTGAATGGATTCACATGCTACACAAATAATTAAAATGCCGTATTGGCCTATGATTTTATGGCATCGGGGTTATCAATACATCGAAATCATGGTCTATATTGTAGCACAAAATATGGGGCATTACATTATCCCCCCCTTAGGATCATTCGTCCCCGAATGATGATGCGGGATACAGACAGACACGATTTCAAGCATAATAAAGGACTAGGAAAGATAAGATAGGAATAGTACCTTCTGTCTCATCCTCCATCGAAGCAAACAAATTAGGATATCTAATTCTCATGTCATCTTCTGACTCCCAAGTGGCTTCTTCAACTTTCTGATTCCTCCACAGTACCTTTACTGAGGCTATCTCTTTGCTTCTTAACTTTCGAACTTGGTGATCTAAAATTTCAACGGGCTCTTCTTTGTAAGACAAGGAGTCTGTCACCTTGATACCCTCTACTGGCAATACCATAGAATGATCTCCAATGTATTTCTTCAACATGAATACATGGAATACCGGATGAACGAAACCCAAACTTGCAGGCAATTCTAGCTCATATGCAACTGTACCAATCTTTTTTAGAATCTGATATGGCCCTACATAGAGAGGGCTTAATTTACCCCTTTTTCCAAACCGCATAACTCCTTTCATAGGAGAAACCTGGAGAAACACTCAATCACCAACTTCAAACTCTAGGTTTCTTCTCCGAACATCAGCATAGGACTTCTGACGACTCTGAG
>NC_061116.1:1919055-1924805 GCF_002878395.1 Capsicum annuum
TTTGTATCAGATTGATCAGGAACGCGAGGGTGAGAAAATCGACAGAGCTTTACTGAAGACTGTGATAAATTTGTATATTGAGATGGGAAAAGGAAAAATGGATTATTACGTTAACGACTTTGAAGAGGCAATGCTTCGAGATTCTGCCTGTCATTATTCTCGGAAAGCTTCAACCTGGATTGTCGAAGATACTTGTCCAGAATATATGCTGAAGGTAATGATTTTCTCAACTCTTTGTATTCCTTTTGTTATACCGGAATAGGTTCTAACACCCGTTTTTTGCTAACACAGGCGGATGAGTGCTTGAAAAAAGAGAAGGAAAGAGTTTCTCATTATCTGCACACGAACAGTGAGACAAAACTTCTGGAGGTCAGTTTTGGAGTTTCGCAATTATATCTGTGTTGTGTCATGTGATAGCTAGTAGCATCTTCCATCTTAGCGTACATTATGGCATTTAGATACACGTGTACAAATGAATGTATAACGAAGATACATTGTTATAAGTACTCAAACTTGGCCGCAGCTGGCAAATTAGCACTCCCACTTTGAGAGTGCACATCTAGACACCTCAATTTGGTCTCAAGTGACAACTAAACAATCCGATTCGTCCCCCTGTGTCTCGTGGACACCCAAACGATAACATGACACATAAATTTGGATCGTTCAACTGACACAATGGAGACGAGTTGAGGTGTCTAAACGTGTACACTCAAAGTTTGAGTTTCTTTACGGTTGAGACAGGTAAGAGAGGATGTGTCGTGTATCGAGAAGTTGTACCTCTTTGCCAAATATTAAGTGTTCTTTTACTTACGGATCCTTTTCTTTCTTGAACCAAACACACAAATATAAGTTTGTCGATTTTTCTTAGAAAGACTCAGTTAATTATATTACTGGCTGAGACCAATATTTTTGCCGCAGAAAGTGCAAAATCAGGTATTGATTACATATACCAATCAGTTGCTTGAGAAGGAGGATTCTGGATGCCGAGCGTTGCTTAAAGACGAGAAGGTATTAAGACGCTGAACTTTTCTGTATAACGTTATGCGCTTAATTGTTTTTATGTATCTTATGTTGTATTTGATGTTGTTTTGCTTTTTCGTGTTCCTCCGTTCTTCCATCCTACATGCAGGTTGAGGAATTAACTCGAATGTATAGTCTATTCCACAAAATTCCTAAAGGGATAGAACTAGTTGCAGAGATATTTAAGCAGGTATTTTGATCATCCGTACCGTTTGCTAAGCAACCATTCCGATTTGGGGCTATGCGATATCTGATGTTGCGTATTTGCAGCACATTGCTGCTGAAGGCATGGTCGTGGTTCAACAGGCTGCAGATGCAGCACAGAACAAGGTTTGCTGTCTAATAACCAAAATTTGTGCTTTACTTGACAATGCTGTCTGTTGACTTCACTATTAGCTTCCATTAACTCCTCTTCGACAAAGTTTTATGCTATGATAGGACGCTTTTGTGAATACTGTAAAGCCAGTCTTAAGTCCACGTAAGTTTTAAGAAGAAGAGGACAAGGTAGATATACAATAGCAACATATTCAGTCTATTCCCACACAGTGGGGTCTGGGGAGGGTAATGTGTTCACAGTCCATACCACTACCTCAGACAAAGTAGAGAGGTTGTTTCCGATAGAACCCCGACAATATAACCAACAAAAACCATAAAAGCACACAACAAAATGGGATAAAGCACTGCTAGATAATAAAGGAAGACACCCACAAGATAATACTATAAACTATCTATTCGAAATCATAGACATCACCGAAAC
Organism: Capsicum annuum; assembly: GCF_002878395.1. NCBI lineage: Eukaryota > Viridiplantae > Streptophyta > Magnoliopsida > Solanales > Solanaceae > Capsicum > Capsicum annuum. Next base: position 1,920,833 of record NC_061116.1, read on the forward strand.
ACCACGAACAAGAAACTCCACACGCAGATACAAACAAAGCACTCTTCCCTATTGTTGCGGACGAACTCCTACCCACTAACCCTCTACCCTAATCCGCGTCCTCTGTACCTTCCTATCAAGGGTCATATCCTCCGTAAGCTGTAACTGCTCCATGTCATGCCTAATCACCTCCCTCCAATATTTCTTCGGCCTAACTCTACCCCGTCTAAAACCATCCATAGCCAGCCTCTCACACCTCCGTACTGGAGCATCCTATCTAAAGTTTGTTCCACGACTTGCTATGCTTATTGTTTCCAAGTAATTTTGTTCTGCATGGTTGTTTTTAGTGTTGAGATTTGTCAATGATGATATGTATGTCCTTCTACAGACCGAAAGTTCAGGAAGTTCACCGGAGCAGGTAAAATACTATCTTCGATATTGTGAACATAGGTCCTTTTTATGTAACTGTCGGTTCAATGATGGACCTATCTCTTCCCTCAGGACTTTGTCAAGAAGGCATTTGAGATTCATGACAAGTATATGGTGTATGTGAAAGGTTGTTTTGCTGATAAAACTATCTTTCACAAGGTATTCTGACTGTTAACTGCTGAACGCTGATCCCTTTTACGATGAATTACTTGAGACGCTATATAGTTATGTTCAGTGTTGTCAAAGGTGCACGTAAGACCTGAATCGAGGCTCAAAAAGTGTTAAGCCTTTCGCATCGCTTAATGTGCACTTTTGTATCGTCATCACGCATTCCGCTGAATGGTTCTCTTAGACTGATGTATAAACTCTTGACTCTCATAGGCTCTGAAGGAGGCATTTGAGGTCTTCTGTAACAAAAGTGTTGCCGGCTCTTCAACCGCGGAGCTCCTTGCTTCTTACTGTGATAATACCCTTAAGAAAGGTGGGAATGAACAACTCAGTGACGATGCTATTGAGGATACATTGGATAAGGTATGCACAAATTTTACATCTCCGATCAATTTGGTGGTCGAACTTCATATCTTTGCTCAAACATCGTCAAAATTGTGTACTTTTTGTTTAGGTGGTCAAGCTTGTGATGTACATCAGCGACAAAGATGTGTTTGCTGAGTTCTACAGGTTGGAATTCAGTGCCAGCAGTTGTTTTGACATCTTTAACCATTTGATATGCTAACTGTCTTAATACTTATAGGAAGAAGCTTTCTCGCCGATTGCTTTTTGATAGAAGTGGCAATGAAGAACATGAAAGGCTTATCTTATCAAAGCTAAAACAGCAGTGTGGTGGACAGTTTACATCCAAGATGGAGGGAATGGTAAGGATTGTTCAATGGACTTCGAAAGTTTTGTCTCTTTACCGCGCTTGAGATATCTGAAAACGAATGACTGGAAATGTAAAACAGGTAACAGATTTGTCATTGGTGAAGGAAAATCAGACTCACTTACAGGAATATATCAGTAAGAACCCTGCAGCGAATCCTGGAATCGATATGACTGTCACCGTTCTTACAACTGGATACTGGCCTAGTTATAAATCTTGTGATCTGAATCTCCCTGTCGAAATGGTAAAGATTTGACTTCTCTTGTTAAGATCCTTTTTTCTGCTGATCTGAGCTCTTCGGTTTTGTCATCAGGCGAAGGGTGTGGAATCCTTCAAGGAATTTTATCAGAAGAAAACGAAACACAGGAAATTGACTTGGATATTCTCATTGGGACAATGTATCTTAACGGAAAGTTTGAGCAGAAAACTATTGAACTGATTCTCGGAACTTACCAGGTGATCGATTTGTCAAGTACTTCTATTGCAAATGTGCCATTGGATTGACATTTTTCCCTCTCCTTCAGGCTGCTGCTTTATTACTCTTCAACGCTTCTGATAAATGGAGTTACTCCGACATCAAGAGTGAGTTAAACTTGGCCGATGAAGACTTAACCAGAGTGCTGGCATCTGTGTCATGTGCCAAGTACAAAATTCTTAACAAGGAGCCCAGCAGTAGAACTATTTCATCAACTGATACTTTTGAGTTTAACACTCAGTTTACTGACAAAATGAGGAGGATTCGGGTATAGATACTGTTTAGAACTTCAAGTTACTTCACAACGATGCTTCTTTATATAGGTATACATGGAACTTACACTTTAGCAACGCGACTTTTTTCCACCTTCCAGGTCCCTTTGCCTCCTGTTGACGATAGGAAGAAGATGGTTGAGGAAGTCGGCAAGGACAGGCGTTATGCCATTGACGCCTGTCTGGTGCGTATAATGAAGGCCAAGAAAGTTCTAACTCATCAGCAGCTAATTTTGGAGTGTGTTGAGCAGTTGAGCAAAATGTTCAAGGTATACACAATTTTTCAACCATTGGGCATTTCATTTGCTAGCTTTTGTCTGTCTGATTCTTGAATTTCGACTTATGTAGCCTGATGTCAAAGCAATCAAAAAGAGGATCGAAGATCTTATCACTCGAGACTACTTGGAAAGAGACCTGGAGAACACGAACACGTACAAGTACATTGCTTGAGGCACTGATCTCATATCTGGTTGGCATTGACTGCACTTTGACACTACGTCGAATAAGGACTGCTAGTTTCTTGGTTGTTGTAGCTTACTGTACGTCAGAAAGACTCGTAAATCTCATAAGCCAATGTGTTTGCAGTTTCAGTTTGATAATCATTGCATCTTGCTCTATGACGAGAAAATTTTTACAGTTTTAGATATCACCATCTGTCAGCTGTCTTAGTTCATCTTTGCAGTACAATTCTTAGCAGTATCACTATGTATTTCCCTTTGTTCTTGTTGATTTTTGTGCAAGTCTTATACTTTGGTGGTTGCAGTTATGCCAACATTTATTGTTGATTGTTTTTGCTTAGCAATGGACTCTTTCCCCCTCCCAATCCTGTCTTTTTTATTGCTATGTTTTACCTGAGCAGCAGCAGATGCAGAATTTAGACGTAGGGGTTCTAAGCAGAAGAGTGTAGTTGCAAAATGTATAACATACGTTCAAACGTGGCCTTGGTTGGCAATTAAGCACTTCAACTTTGAGAGTGCACGTCTAGACACGACAACTTGTTCTCGACTAACAACTGAACACTTCAACTCGTCTCCACTGTGCCTGCATATAAATTGTGGAAGTGTCTAGATTATCGTTTTGCAAGTTGTGGAGTGTTCAACTCAGGCAGTCAAGACAAGTTGAGGTGTCTAGATGTGTATACTCAAAGTTGAAATGCTTGTCAGTTGAGACCAAGTTTAAGAGTCCGTTTATGTTTTATGCCTATTTTTTATATATAGATGTGACATGTCCCTTCAGTGTATAATTTGAGTGGTCATTACTATAATAGTCATCGAAGGAGAGTCTTGGTGTAACTGATAAAGATGTTGTCATGTGACCAGGAGGTCACGGGTACAAGCCTTGAAAACAGCATCCGGCAAAAATGCAAGGTAAGACTGCATACATAAACCCTTGTGGTGGGGTCCTTTCCCGGACCAAGTATCTAAACTTTTGTACTTAACAACAACAACATATCCGATGTAATCTCGTTAGCTGGACCTAGAGAGCATAGAGTGCATACAAACTTTACTCGTACCTCGTGAAGGTAGACATTAAGTTTAAAAACACATCTACATTAAGTTTAAAAAACACAATCAGGAGACAACTTCCATTATGGATGAAGTAATCGAAATGATAAGGGGTTATGGTTGTCAAAAACGGAGAAAGTTGCGAACCATATTTACCTTTTGAATCAAAGTAGTGCCAAATCAAGCATTACAACTCTAGAGGGAAAGTAACGGTCCGTAAACTTTACCTTTTGAATCAAAGTAGTGACAAATTGAGCATTACAACTACAAGGGGAGAGCAATGCTTTGTAGACTTTACCTTTTGAATAAAGTAGTGACAAATTGAGCATTACGATTACAGGGGGAGAAGCAATGCTTCATAGACTTTACCTTTTGAATCCTTTTGAATCAAAGTAGTGACAAATCAAGAATTACAGCTACAGGGGGAGAAGCAACG
>NC_061116.1:1927805-2027311 GCF_002878395.1 Capsicum annuum
ATTACAACTCCGGGAGAAAAGCAACGCTTCGTAGACACTACCTTTTGAATCATAGTGATAAATCGAGAATTACAACTCTAGGGGTAAAAGCAACCCTTCATAGACTTTACCTCTTGAATCAAAGTAGTGACAAATCGAGCATTACAACTCCAGGGGCAGAATCAACGGTTCGTAGACTTTACCTTTTGAATAAAGTAGTGACAAATCGAGCATTACAACTACAGGGGAAGAAGCAATGCTTCGTAGACTTTACCTTTTGAATCAAAGTAGTGTCAAATCGAGAATTACAACTACGGGGGAGAAGCAACGCCTCGTAGACTTTGCAGTGTAAACACCACCTAGACAAAACTTCAGCACTTCATTCCAAGTATATGATAGAAATATGCAACATCTTCTAAACTTTTTGGTAACATTTTATTGACACAAGCTCCTTTAGTTTCCCTTTTGCAAGTCAAATAAACCTCATTAATGTACATCAGTATGGTGTTTAAATATACATAAAGACATTACATAGACAATTCTTTTCTATAAATAGTCTTCTGTACAGCCACAACTACAATAACTACAATGCCTAAACCCATAGCAAGAAGTTCGCGCTTATAATTTCTACTTCCATGTTGCTCCAATTAAGTTCGTCTGTGCAGAGGCGAAGCTAGGATTCTAAGTCTATGGGTTTCAGATTTGAAAGAAGCAGTTTACTAGGTTATAGACTAAGTTGCTCAGACTCTTCAAAAATGTTGCCGCACCCGTGTCAGATCCTTTAAAAATGCACTACTTTTGAAGGATCCGACACACTTGATGGCCTTTTTGAAGAGTCCGAGCAACATAGGTTCCAGATTCTAAACACTAGTAGTAGCTCCTGCAGCTTTGCTGCTTCTGTCGCAGTTCTCAACTCCCTGTAATATGAGATTCAATGAGTGAAAAAACAATAGAAAAATCAGAATATGCAGCAACGATAAAGAGAATCGTTATTTTCTTCTGTTAACTTGTTTTGAAATAAACTTCCATGAAAGAAGAAATGGTGGCAATAGAGTTCTAACCAAATGAAGAGGTGAAACCGCAAGTAACGACTGCACACGTGACGTCCCTATCTGCAAAATGTAGAGCTGCAACCAAAACCAAGACATATTAGACAATCTCTCTCTGTTTTGCTAATAGAATTCAGCTGTCGACGCTCAACTTAAGCGGAGAACGTATAGTAACTCCACGTCCTCTAAACGACAATCCTCCAACCCATGTGAAACAAATATATTGGTTACATTATACTTCTGCACTTTCCTGAAAGTAAACTTATCGACATCTTTCCTTCTGTAAGTCAAAACCAACAACCTATCTCAGTTTGTTGTGTAGCTGTGAAAGGGTAATCTGGTCTAAGAGTTGGGCCCCTGAGGAAAGAGGGGTAGAATCAGTCAACAAATTGACATACAAAACCAGAAGTTTAACAAAGACACAACAGCGATGCTCATCTCACCGAGTCAGCAGGATAAGTAATGTAAATTTCTGACAGCACCACCACATTCCTTACTTGCATCAGATCCTGACCACCATAATGATAACATATCTTTATAAGGAAAAGGGGCAGGCCAGTGCATGAAACATCTCGCGTTCATGCAGGGATCGGAGAAAGGGCCGCTCTCCAACTGGTGTGTTGTAGGCAACCTGCCTTGATGCTAATCGGGGGTTGATTCCACAGCTCAAACCCGTGACTTTTCGCTTTTATGTTACACGGAGACAACTTTACTGTTACTCCAAGGCTCCCTTCCGCTAATATATCTTACAAACAGTACAATTCAGGTATTACTGTACAGATGTACAAGAGCATTGATCAGATTAAACTTTGGGAGATGGTATAGCAAACTCCACATGCAACTCCAACCAAAAGATCCTCTTTTTAGCTTGCTCAACTGTCAGTAATGGAGAGCGGGTACAAAACTATGTTCCAAAGTGCGGACAATTTCAGCAACAGCCTCCACTCTAATGGCTGATGGCTTCCATGGCAACCCGCACAAGACGCAATAATCCATCCACATCCTGGAAGTTGAAATCAAGGGCCTTCTTAACGGATAACGCACCCTCTTTACATTGTGAATCTCCCGGCCCTGGATTAACAGCTGCAAAAGCAACACGTGATTTTCTGGAGGCCTCCATCGCAAAATTAACTTCCTGGGCCTGTAAAATAACAAAACTATATTAGAAAATTGAAACAACATAGCATAGTCAAACTATCAAAACTTCAGAAGCTAGAACCTGAGTTCGTAACGGATATTTATGGGAAAAGGTTTGAAGTGTAAGCACTTTGTCATGTCCTTTACCCAAATAAAATGGTAGATAACAATTAAGGGGACAGAAAAACAAAGTTCAATCCCTTGGAAGAAAGATATGAAGCCTAATGAATGTCGGATCAACCAGCTAAGTTTGCCAAACCTTTCTTTAGGCAATTATTCTATCTAATCATGGTGTTAGTTATCACAAAATGTTTCTTTAATTGTGGCGTTGGTTTATCATTAAAATATGTGTTACTTACCAAGTTGATTAGCCGCGTGAAGCTAGAACCATTTCTTGCCGAGACAACATGAGTTCCAGCTACTTGAGGAGAACCAACAACTTTTGCCGATGTGGTCTTGTCTACTATTGTTGGATTGTTCAAATTGTCAACATCAGAGACAGAAGAGAAAGGAGACTCACCTATTATATAATAATGAGTCCGGTAAGACGAATAACCAAAAAAAAAAGGGGAGGGGGCAGCCCGGTACACTAAGCTCCCGCTATGCGCAGGGTCCGGGAAAGGGCCGGCCCATAAGGGTCTATTTTACGCAGTCTTACCCTGCATGTCTGCAAGAGGCTGTTTCCACAGCTTGAACCTGTGACCTCCTGGTCATATGGACGCAACTTTACCAGTTATACCAAGGCTCCCCTTCGTTAAGATTAACAACCATTACGAAAAGAAGTCCAATGCAGATCATCCTCATTAGAGACATATGGTCGTAACACATTCTAACTAGTTTGACTATTTCCAGTAATATTTATACTAATGCTAACAATTCTGTCCATCAACAGCGGATATCACTAATTTTGACATATGCTGTACTTCCCTGACTAGTGGTATAGAAGTGCAAAAATGCATTAATCAATACGTACACATGATGTTATGGAGTAAAACAAGAAAACATTTGACATGTTCCCTGATTGAGGAACCATCAAAGAGCAGATTAATAATCAAAAGTTAAAGTACTGGCCTAAAGAAGAACCAAAATATGAAATGTAGCTTTCCTGAACATCTCAATCCAGATTACCTGGAGGAAAAATTTGTAGAGCTGCTTGTAACTCATTTCTGTATCTGTTTGCATCGGACTGTGAAGAATAAATTACTCGCATGTAAGCGACCTCCACGCATTTGTAGGCAAGTGCAGCAGCTGCCATGTCTTTCAATTTCTCATATTCATGACCACAAAACCTATGGACGTAAGGACCAACAATCAACATGACATCCTTGTTGATAATTCAGATGATAGGTGAAGTTTTTTCATCGCATTGTAACAACTGATTCCTAAAATACAATAAACTATACAAGATGATCCATAAGTAGCATACATTCCACACGATGTTCGAAAAGTACTATCCAATGAGATTCGCTCTTCCAATTGGGTACAAAAGCACCATAAACATTGTACACAGTGTGGAGACATCTCACAATGGAAATTGAACAGCACTAATCATATTCAGAAGAAGAGATTAGATCACGAAGTTTCCAGAATAAATACGGTTAAGGAATTTTCTTCCAAAAATTTTAGAGCTAATTGAATATAAATTGAAACACACTATGTTGGATTAATTTATTCATAACGCTAAAATTGTACTGTTATATCTGCTGCTAAAGTTGTTTTGCCAACAAGAGAAGAATATTCTAACAAGTTTAAACACTTATAAATTTGCTGATACAGTACAATCACCAAGACATCAACCAATTTTTAGAGCCAGAGTAGCTTTAACAAAATTAAATTTTTAACCATTCTTAGATCCTTCATAAATGTAAAAATAGAAAAACAATGTTGAGGCAAATTTCGTAATTTTGAAATTTTTACCTTTTTAAGTTCAAATGAAGACTCAAATTTATAAAAGAAAAGCAATTCAAATGCATGATTTGCTATTTTAATAGCATGCTATATCCACTAAGAGAGTCATTGCTGAGACACGTCATACTTGGCCAGACTGGTTCTTTAATGGGAGATTTACATGACCGGGCTCCATTGAATAATGCTGCAGACATATCTCAGACACTAAGGGGTCGTTTGGTAGAGTGTATTGGCGCAATTAATGCATGTATTAATTAATGAGCATTAGTAATACCTTGTTTGGTACCATATTTTTACTATGCATAAATAATACTTGTAGTAATTATACAATGTATTGTGTATTAAAGTGTGTATTAATAATACACACCATTTTCCATGTATTAATAATGCAACACTTTTAACACATGTATTAATTTATTAAATTACGTTATCACCCCTCAAATTATTTTCCCGCCTTTCTTTTCCCACCATATCACACTCTCTGTTCCTTTCCCACCATAATAAAAATTTCTCTCTGTTTTAGTACTCGGACCTTGGAAAAGAGAAGGTTATGTTCTCTGCATCTTCTAGCTTCTCTCTAATCAACATTTGCTTTTCTCATAAGGTTGTAATTCTATCAAACCTATATTCTTGCTCATTGTTTCTTTTTTTCTACCCCTATTTCACAATTTAGGTATAGTTTATTTTACATCAAAATCACGATTTAGAGTTTGACAACTATTTTGGAACACAATCTTTCAAAGTCAATGAATTTAACGATGAAATTTAGGTTTAGCACTCTTTTTGTTCTGGTGGCTGCCTCTTTGTATGTTGTTTTTCGTTAAGACCTTCGGATATGTAAGATTGTAAGGGATGATGACGATATCTGATTTACCTAAATTTAGTTCCTGTTTTGTGTTACTGGTTATTTATAGAAGGTGTTCAATTGGTTGCATAATGTGTAATCTTTTCGTTATTTGGTGTACTGAATTTTGAGGGTTTTTTCAAGCTGAGATTTCGATGATTGCTTTGGACCTCACAATGGTACTTGCAGAATTTCATTTTTCTGTACACTCTGGCTTCTGAGATCATGGCTTCAACTTACAATTACTCGATTCTGATAGGTTTTGGGCACTCCACATAGGCTTAATGTTGTGCTTAGAGTTGACCTGTTTAGCTGTGTTTTTCTAGTCAACTATGCCTTCGAATTCTTCCTCTTTCCGGCCACAATTTCGTTAATTTCATTTCTAGAATTTTTGAATTCAGAGAAGAAGTGGAAAATTGAATTTTCTACTTATAGCTACTGCAGTTCCATGTATTTCTGGAAAACAGATGGTACAAGGGTGGGTTTAAGGAAAGGGTAATTTGGTAAACAAACATTTTTTTACAAAATTTATATAAATATATATTATCTTTAATACATCAAACCAAACAATGTGTAAAAACAAATGTATGTGTAACTAATACTAGCATTACTACTACTTGCATTAATAATACAAGCATTACAAATACCCCCTATTTAGCATTATTCTTATACACTCTACCAAACGACACCCAAGCACTTTGGCATGTACAAATACTACCTACCATACGATCTTTTTTAACACAAAACTTTCATGCTTGCAACAGTTTTTTGCATGTCGTCTCAATGAATGAACCAAGTTCAAATTAAAATGGGAACTCACTGGCAGAGTTTTGCAGTGCTGCTATAGATTCTCCTTGACTGGTTCCGTTCACCATGCTTGGAGCTGTCTAATTCTAGTAAGGAGGCACCATGGAGAAACTTTAATGCCGCTTGGAAATAGATACCCGTACTTTCACTTGATCCAGAACTCTGAACCAAATAGCCAAAGTCAACATAAAATAAATAAATGAAACAAATAAGAAAGCATATCCACCATATTTTGTCCCCTCCTTTCTTAGGACATAAGTGTAAATTCTTTTAACCTTGAGACGATCTGCCAGATGTTTTAGGTTTGTGGCTTCTTTTATGGCATTTGTAGCAGCTTGACTTGATGAATCCTTCTGAGCAGGGCTGGGAACATCTTGATCCCTGACCTTATTAGCAGTATTATTAGGTAGGTTTCCATGGTGGCTTTTAGCTGTTTTACCCTGTCTTGAAGCATTTGACTTTTCCCTTTCAGAAGCATCAACTATAACACAATTTGCCTCGTTTGCCCGTCCGGATCCAGGAACTGGCTCTTTAAATACAACCGTCTCATTCTGAACTCTTGTTAATGGAAACTTGGAAGAGACTTCAATCTGCTCACTTCTGTTGGAAACAAGCTTCTTAGATGATCTCTGATCATTTCGATCTGGTAGTGCAGCCTGGCTTTTATCCAGGCGGGATGCAACATCCGATCGAGCTTCTGCACCATCATGATGACCAACTCGTGGTTGATTATCACCTTTAACATTTTTGTCCAATAATTTTCCAGATGAATCCTTCTTAGAACTCTTCTTTAATCTATCTGAACCAACAACATTCTCCTGAAACTTGTTTTTTCCTGGTGCCGTCTTCTCCTCGTCTAATGGCATTTGATCTGAAGATAAATTTAAAATATCAGGATTTTTGGTGTTACATTGGTCAGAATCAGATTCTGGAGCCCGATTCTTCTCTTTGCGCCGTGACAAAGAACCTCTTTTACCATTTGAGACAAACTCACTATCCTGACACTGATAGTCATTCTTTCTCTCCTTATCAGAGCCTTGGTCTGAGTTTTCTGTCTTGCAAGAAAATTGACCAACTTGACGTAATGGATCGGCATTTACATCAGCATCCAGATGAGTTGCATAACCAGAGACCATGGTCTTTGCTTTAACTGTTGTATCTGATTCACGATGGACATCTTTCTCCTCTAAATCAGCTTCAGCTAACACAACATAACTCGTGCCATTGCATGCACTATCCTTCTTAACAAAACTGGATTCATTTGAGAACCCATCATTTTCACCATCAGAAGACCTCTTGGGACTTGAAGTGGGAACAGCTGATGAGGCAGCAGCAGAAGGCCGTGAATTGCCTAGATCCTTTTTTGAAGAATCTGCAGCTTTTACACTCTGCAAAGATACAGTGAGATCTTGCCCAGCCTGCTGTTCCTTTTTAACTCGACATGTTCCAGCACTACCTTTGCTTGCGCTAGTGTCTTTCCGGTCAGACTTGGAGACCCTTGCTTTCTTTTCCTTCCTGCAGATGTCATCACACATTTTTTCCATAGAATCTTGGGGATAACACGTCAAGGAATCTCGTAGTTCGCTCCTTTTTCTCTTTGTCGAAGAATCTTTATCGTCGCACTTCCTCTTATGCATTGACACATCTGAAATATGGGCTTCTGGGTTCTTTGCTGAAACAAAGTCTTCCTTTGAATCATCCTCTGGGTCCCTGTTTTCACATTTACCCCGAACCATCCCTGACACGTTATGTGACAAACCACTGCTTGAGCTCCGTGCAGATTTTTCAACCACAGGGCAAAAGGTCCGGTTCTCATCATCATGTGCATCATCTCGCTTATTTTTTTTAGAAGATACATCTAATTCTACCTCACTTATGTTCCTCGTCTTTGCATCCTTCGTACCTGTCAAACATCCCATACAGAAAATAAATAAAAATACCAGAATTTCACGATTGCATCAAGTTCAAAATGTGACTACCAAAAATGAATACCTTCATCAGAGTGGTTGTCAAGAGAAATTTTCTTCTCTTTGTTTTTACGTCTCCTCTTCTCTACAACTAAGCTATTTGGAACGCCCGAGTGTTGATGGCAATTTTCATTAAGTGAATGAGAAGTACCACCTGAGCTTCTACAATTCGGGTCCTCCTGATGGCTTGTCGTGACGTAGTTAGAAGATTGTGAACCGTCTTGTTTAGTTCCACTTGACGAACCTTTTGACCCAGATCTTGTCTTCCCAATGGAATTGATTGCTCGTACACTACAATCATGGTTATCTAGTCTGGCATGCAAACCTTCTACAACGTCCATTCTTGGACCGTCAATTATCCTGCCAACATATTTTGGAGGATCACGAAGAGAGGGTTCCAATGCCTCAGAAACAACTTCTTCACAGGTGATAATGTTTAGATCAAGATCAGCTTCCTTCTTTGATTGCACTGTCCTACCATTTTGATTGTCATTGCCAAAGCCAGTTCCTAAGACATCTTTATCGTAAGATCTCCGTTTCCTAGCTTCGGAAGCTTTCCTATTTGCATAATGAGTTCCATTTGCTGATGCAACAGAAGTTCCTAGGCTTTCCTGGATCGTACGTTCAGATCCACATTTCCCCCAAAGCTTTCCTTTTTCAGTCAAGCAAATCAAATCATCCGAAAGCGGGGATAACAATAGGCCATCATGCATTGGATATGATGTCATAATCTGCCTCGACACATGAAAGAAAAAAACAGAGAACCCAAGGTTAAGTTGAGGAAAAAAAAAAAGAGAGATACAAAGGAATTACGATGGCTTTAAGAGAGGGGTGAGAGCATTCACCTGAAGTATACTTGTCGGAGATTCAAATCGGGAATCCTTAAGGTCTTCGGATAACTCCTCATTGTTCATTGGGAAATCATCCAGCGATGATGATGGAGAGACATCAAGGCCAAGCCCACTGTAGATTTCAGCTTTCTTTTGGGTTGACAAACTTTCAACACCAGCTCCGGCGTGCAACTTGGGAGCTTTCTGGTCTGAGAGATCTGTTGGCTTCTTGACCAGTTCACTTTTTGAAGTGGAGTGTTCATCCTTCGCAGGTAGCAGAGCTGAATTTGTTTTCTCATTAGCTGCTGGAGCTTTCAGTGCAGGTACTGTTGTCGACGAATAGGCAGAAGATGCTAGTGGCCGTCCTGATAGAGAATTGGATGAGGAACCTAATGAGGGTCGACGGCCACCCTGCATAGCAAGATGATGCATGTTGCTCACTCATAGTAGAAATCAATGTGAGGAAAGCAACAAAACACAGCTTCATTAGAAGGTAGCTACCTCTGGGTGCAAATTGCTCGGTGATATTGATTTGTTATTGTTGTAGGCCTCTGGTGGAGTCCTTGCACAAGTCCAAGAAGGCGAACGCTGATAGGCAGGTAAAAATGAACCATATCCACCAAATTTTGACCCTGAAACATACAAATTGATAGTCATCATACAACGCACAAGCACATCACTGCATGCGTCTGATTCTAAGAATATTCCATTGTAATACCCAAGTTCTCAGATGAAACTCCATCCTCAAAATCCTTTTGAAAATGCCCCAAAACATCTTGGAGTTTCTCATCCTTGAAAGAATAAGAGAACAGCTGTGTGAGAAGCTGGAAATGCATAACGAAGTAGTATGAAACTGGCTGTTGCAACAGCTAGTTTTTTCATCAGTTTCAGCAAGAAAACCAGAAGAGAATACAAAATGAGAAAGCCAAGGGCCCGAGAATTAAGATGCAGAATGATACTTCTCGTAAGTTAAATCACGAAAAGTAATATTAAATGCATAAATGTGGCTACGACATAGTTTATAGCTTGATCGAGACTTGAGTAAAATATTGGCAAAGTAGAAAATTTAAGACGAAGCAAATAACAATACAAACTAAACAAATTACAATTTGATATCGTACAAAAAGAAAGTAACGGAGGCACCTCAGTGTACTGTTAAATAAGCAAAGGATTCATGAAAAGAATCATGTGGCGAAGTCATCTAGTTTGAGATTGAGGCAAAGTTTATTATTGATTATAAGTGAGAAGTTTAAGTTCAAATCTTAGTTTAAAGATAGAACATGCAACATTAACTAACATGTATAGTCTACATTACTCCTTGAATCTATCATACAGTCCGTATGGGTTCAATTCCCTGGTTCCCTACGTTAGGCAGAGCCAGGATTTGGAGTTCATGAGTTCGAGATCATAGTTCTTTTAAGTTACTGGATTCAAACTTAATAATTTGCAGATATTCAACCGGAATTTTTTAAACAAATACAGAATTTGGATCAAAGCTACTAAGTTTGGCTGAAATCGCAAGATATACTCTAGCTCTTCCAACCTATGTAATATACTACTACTACTAAAATTACCCCTAAATGAATCCTCACTGGTCATGTCGCTCAATTTAAGCTCATCTCGGACAACTATGACAGAAGTATTAGAATCTCTCTACATTTTCTACCAACATATATTCCTACTTAACATCGATTAATAAAAATGTAATCTTGGAAAGCAATAAGTGAAGGGAAGGGGGAAAACATACAATATAGGAGACAGCAGTACCAGGGTCAACAAGCTTTACTCTATTTCACGCAGCTTAAGTGTTCTACTACTACAACTGCAACAGTAACTACGCCTTAATGAATCCTCACTGACCATGTCGCTCCATTTAAGCTCATCTCGGACAACTATTACACGAGTATTAGAAGCTCTCTACATTTTCTACCAACATATATTTCTATATAACATTGATTAATGAAAATGTAATCTTGGAAAGTAAACAACGAAAAAGAAAACAATATAGGAGAGTGCAATATCAGATCAAAGTTGAATCATCACAAGACTCTCCTTCTTCAAGCTGAGTCTCCTTAACCGCAAGCTATACTCTAGCTCCGTCACACCCTATGTAATCTACTACTACTAGTGCGACGACAACTATGCCTAAATGAATCACAATTGCCCATGTTGGTCCATTTAAGCTCATCTTGGACAACTATTACACAAGTATTAGACGTTCTCTACATTTTCTACTTGCGACAACAACTATGCCTTAATGAATCATAACTGACCATGTTGGTCCATTTAAGCTCATCTTGGACAACTATTGCACAAGTATTAGACGTTCTCTACGCTTTCTACTTGTGACAACAACGATGCCTTAATGAATCACAATTGACCATGTTGGTCCATTTAAGCTCATCTTGGACAACTATTACACAAGTATTAGACGTTCTTTACATTTTCTACTTGCAACAAAAACTATGCCTTAATGAATCACATATGACCATGTTGGTCCATTTAAGCTCATCTCGGACAACTATTACACAAGTATTCGATGTTCTCTACATTTTCTACCGACATAAATCCCTACGTAACATCGACTAATAAAAATGTAATTTTGGAAAGTAAATAAGGCAAAGGAAGGAAAAAAACATACAATATAGGAGAGTGCAATATCAGGATCAACGGTCGAATCATCACAACCCTCTCCTTCAAGCTTAGTATCCTTCATCTCTATTTTAACACCAAATTCTAAAAGCTAACCCCTTTCTTCCATCCCCACGATTCAACAAAAACTAGAATTTCAAGAATCTACAAATCCTCAAACCCCTTTACTTCAACAACAACAAAAAAAACTAAAACTTGCTTCAGAACCAAATCAAAATCATAGAAAATTTGGAATCTCAAGAACTCTCAATCCCCTTTACTTCAACTTAAAAAATATAAAATTAAAATATATTCATCAAATTACATGGAAAAACAAAAGCTTGCTTCAGAACCAAATCAAAAACATAGAAAAACTGGAATTTCAAGAATACTATCAAACTCTCAAACCTTTTACTTCAACTTACAAAAAATAAAATAAAATATATTCACCAAATTAAAACATGAAACAACAAAACCCCACAAAAGGAAGACAAAAACTTTCTTCAGAACCAAATCAAAATCAATATAAAATACGGAATTTCAAGAATACTTTCAAAAACTCTCAAGCTCCTTACTTCAACTAAAAATAATAATAATAATAATAATAATAATAATAATAATAATAATAATAATAATAATAATAATAATAAAATATATATATATATATATATATATATATATATATCCACCTAATTACAACATGAAAGAACAAACCCCCACAAAAGAAAAACAAAAACTTTCTTCAGAACCAAATCAAAATCATATAAAATATGAAATTTCAAGAATACTTTCAAAAACTCTCAAGCTCCTTACTTCAACAAAAAAAAAAATTAAAAACAAACTAATTAATTAAAAAAATATATATCCACCTAATTACAACTTGCTTCAGAACCAAATCAAAAACACGTAAAAACTAGAATTTCAAGAATATTCTCAAGCACCTAAATTCAGCTCCAAAATAAAATTAAAAATAAAAATTCCTTCACCCAAATACAATATAAACAAAAACCCAACAATCTTTTCTGCTCAACAAATCAAAACAGTAGGAAAAAAACAATCTTTTTACCAACCAAAAAAAAAAACTGACTTTTTTAACAATAAATAAATTCACAAAAAAAAGAAAAAAGATATTTGAAAAGTTCAAAGTATTTTAATTGTCTAATATAAATATTTATAAAATTTGGATGGAATTTTGTGGGATCTAAGTTTTTAGCTCAAAAAAGAAATGATGAGAGAGAGAAAGAGAAAGAAGACTAATCAAGAAAGAGAGAGACAAAAAAATTTCTTTTATTTTTTTAATTTTATTTTGTTGGATAACTGTTTTTTTCCTAAAAAGAGAAAAGAAAAAAAAAACAGTTTTTTTTTTTGTACTGTAATAAAGTTTTTTTTTTTGGTTACTTAAACTGTAAAAAGTTGGTCATTTAACTACCTACCTCAACTGTTGAACAGTTTCTTTCATTTTTGGCATGTGTACAATTCTTTTTCATTTACACTTCCAGTCACTTTAAATTAAAACAAATATATATAAACTTAATAAGTTAAAATTATTATTTAATAGAACAAAGAAAAATATTTTCGCTCACGAGTAATGGTGGAGGTGATAGTTGTGATGATAGAGACGGTTGGTGTTGTAGCGACTGGTGTAATAGTGGTGGTTGATAATGATGATATCGGAGTTATTTAATGTTAGTAATTGGCTGTGGTGATTGACGATAGTGTCGGTGTTGGTTTGCTGTAGTGATTGAAGAATGTGTTGTGATTGATGATAGTGTTGGTAATAGTTGACGATGGTATTAATTGTGATGCTGGAAATGGTTGGTAGTAGAAACTGACTGCAGTGATGACAGTCGATGATAGTGACAGCCAGTGGCGAATTCAGAATTTTAATTGAGAGAGTTTGAAAAAAAATTGCCCTTAATAGTAGTTGTACCTCTACGTATAGAACCAGTAAAGGCTTAAATTTTTTTAAAAAGACATTAGATTGTCTCCCCCTATTGGGTTCGAAATCGAGAGGGCGTCATGCGGAAGCTTAAAGTTTGCAAACCTTGAGACAATAAATCAGACGACAAAGAAAACAATACTAAAAGGTATAAAATTATTATATGTTCCGTTTAAACGGCCTACATATTATAAAACCTAATATCGAAAAACATTAAACCTATTGGGAGAAATCTCCCTAAACGAAAATCTTAAAAGACTATATTATGAATGTTGTTATGTTATGGCATGAGAAGGGGGTCATTTATTTATAGAGTTACAAAACCTTTCCTCTAAGAAAAGGTTTGCCAAATATGAAAAAGTTTTATATTTTTTTCTTAGAAAAAGTAAAAATAATTATGGTAACTTTTATTTTCCTGCTAAGAAAAAATAAAACTTAAATATAGTAAAAAAATTAGAATAAAAACCCTAACATGCACGCCTAGCGAGAATCAAATCTGAAATGTGAAGGACCATAGAGTGGCTACTCTACTGGGCTATCTCTCATCTTTGACTTGGGGGTTCAAAAATAATATGTACAGAAACATAAAAAGTTTATTCTATATATACACTATATATCGTGTAATTTTTTGTTGAGGAGGCTTGCATGAAACCCCTCGCAGCCATCTAGGTTCGCCCCTGCACTGATAGTGGATGCGGTAATGTTGGTGGTGGCGACAATGTTATAATCATAACGATAATGATGGAGGCGATAGATATGATAGTTAACTGGCAGTAATGATTGATAGTGATGATGATTGTAATTAGAGGGTGTACAGACCAAACCGTCAAGTCAAACCGAACCGACAAATCAAAATCAAATCGAGAAAAAAAAACGACTTATGGTCTGGTTTGATTGGTTTGACGTTAGAAAAAAAAATCGACTATTCTTGGTTTGGTTTGGTGTTAACTAAAAAAAAGTCAAACCGAACCTGAACCAAACCGACATAATATATATATATGTATATATATATATAATATTCGAACTTTTTTATATATAAAAGAGAAAATATCCAATTACCTCCCTGAACTATACCCAAAAAGGTTATGATACACCTCAACTTAAAGGGGGTCCTATTACCCCTGAGCTAATTAAAAGTGTAATTTTGACACCCTTAGTGCCTACGTGGCACATATGTGTGCCTACGTGGCACATACGTGTGCCTACGTGGACACTTCAGTGTGTTGTGCCACATAGGCATTAAGGGTGTCAAAATTACAATTTTAATTTGTTTAGAGGAGTAATAGGACCCCTTTTAAGTTGAGGTGTGTCATATCCTTTTTGAATATAATTTAGGGGTAATTGAATATTATCTCTACATAAAATATTAATTATAATTCACTTTTTAAATACTTTTTCAACTAGTTTTAGTAATTTTCAATAATTTGAATGTAGGTGTAGATATATATTTAGATTTGGGCATTTAAGTTGTAATATTTGTCCATTAATTACTAATTAAATGATCGAAACCCAATATAAACTTAAAACCTAAACTTTTCACTCTTCATCTCACTTTTAAGTTTTAAAAGAGTTTTCTGCTCCTCATTTTTTCATAATTATGAGTTTTCATTAGCACATGAGTGAAAACATATTTGATCTAATCTTCGATCACAATATAATCATAAAAACTAAAGATTATAAAAAAAAAATTGAAAAAATTAACTAAAACCTAAACCGAAAAAATCAATTTTATGTTGGTTTATAATTTTAATAAACCGACATGATTGGTTTGTTGTTTTTTTTTAATTAAAATTGAAGCAACCCGACCTATGTACACCCCGAATTGTAATGGTGGACGTAGTTGGTGATGGTGTTTTTTTTTTTTTTTGGTTTAATTAAACCACCCGGTGTTCAGTATCCGCTTTTCAAGAGTCCGACTATATCCTGATTCGCTCCGCATCGAGCCCCATTTGGGGGAGCTCCCAACAGAGTGTTTGTCCATACCCAAGGTCGAACCCTCGATCTCTGGGTAGGTTGGGGCAGGTTGGTGATGGTGTTTAGTGATTGACAATGGTAATGACGATTGTTTTAACAAACGTGGTTAGTGGCGATTACCGATGGTTATGAACAAAGACTAAACGATATTAATACTTTATTCAATATCTTCAAACCAATATAAATCATACTAAGTGTTTAAATTCCTATATAAATAAATGCATTTAATCACCTAAGTGTAGCTTAATCACCCCGCCAATATTTTAATTCACTTGTTATCATCCACGTTAGAAATCCCAAAAGATATGGTACCATTGAGAATATTCCTCTAGTGATTCCTTATGCTCATGAAGGCCTGCATTTCTTTGATTTAACCAAATTTCATTTTCAAAAACATGATACATGTTAATCAATCATGATTAAGTAAATAAAGATTATATAGAAAAATATAAAATAAAATATCTAATACCTTCGAACTATGATCAAATTTGCTATGATACACTCCAAATTCACAGTTAGCGTATTTTTGTCACCGTTTTTTTAGCTGACGTAAATTTTCATCAACATACAAAGAATGGTAATGAATAACCATATAGAAATAGGTAGTCCTTCATTGCTAAATCAATTAGTACAAGATTTATTGTATACACAGAGCAAAAATCATCTGAACAAACTGCTGCTTAACTTTAGCAGAATGACAATTATTGTCAAATACACCTCAAATTGGAAAGTGGAAAACACCTTCATCTAACATGATAAATATCACTACCAAGACTAATCTATCTTGAATATCATCGACGACTGAGTCGAATTCCAGACCCATCGGTAGGAAGAACCCTAATCATGCGCGGTGAGTAAAGGCGAGACGCTTCAGCCTAACGAAAATGAGTAGATGAGGGCACCTCGGGTACCGGGGCTCTCAACTAGTAGGAGAAAACTTCCGCGGTAACCCCTTTCTGTTATCTCGATGATCCTTCAAACTGTTCACGGAGCAACTCATACTTTTTAAGCTCGGCCATCGACAAAGAGGGAGAGATCTCTCCCAAGACCTTCAAAATGGAGAAAGATGATCATTTTGATTGTAACATAGGATATATCCACCCACAGAGGGAGATGTAGCCTGGTTCAACTCAAATCGACACGGTACTATATATGTAAAAACATACTAAAAGTTCAACGAATATTAAATCATAAACTCATAATAACAAATGCTACAGACTAAATGGTAAGAAATTAAACGTTGAACTCATGCGTTAATATTCTGGATCCACCTCTGTCCACCCGTAGAGAAACCTCAATTTTACCTTTAAAAAGTCCTCGTATTCCACAACAATTGAGTCATCCTGGTCATCTGAGCTAGGTGAATCCGAATCTGAAGCTAATGCCTAAAGCAAAAACGTTAAATTGCTCAATATCTTTCAGGAAACAGATATGACGACAATGCACAAAAGACCTTAAATATGTTTAATAAAAAATTGAGATACCGTTGGTTGTTTAGAATTGCAAAGATACTCTTTGTTACCTACTGCACCGACACTATAAGTAAAGGATTTGAAAATTAGAAATATGGGGTGCAAAGACACACCTTGCACTTCGCAGCATGAAACCAAGCATCAGCACACAGTGCATACATGTCAGCTCCCGTGAAGTTCGGAGGACATCTTTTTGCTATTGAGAGTAGAGATATATCTTCTTTCAATTTAAATTTCCGTGTAAGTGCTTTAAGGACCCTAATAATTATAGAAAATATGAGAAATCAAACGGAGAATACAACGATAAGTACCGGATAGGGTCAGAATACAAGAATACCTCTCTCTGTACGAGGCTTCAGAATTAACGCCAACATAAAGGAGCTTATCGAATCTCCCTGGCCTCAAAAGGGCAGGATCAATAAGATCTGGCCTGTTGCTAGCTCCAATAATAAACAAGTCCTGCATAGGAGAGGGGCCAAGAATTAGATCCACAAATACGATAAGTACCACGAGAACAAAACGCTAGCCCCAAGGCTTTGGTCTAGTGGTAAGATTGCAGCCCGTTAAGTGTACGTTAGGCGCAGTCACAATTTAGAATCCAATGAAGACAAAAGAAGGTTATTGCGTGGAGAAGGATAGAGGGGCCGGCCCATTCTACACCAAATTTTGAACCGTGCCCAGATAGCCTTTGGATATTTCTCCATTATCAGACAGAGAACAAAGAACTATTTTGAGACTGAGTAGAGTGGTAACCTGGGTAGAGTCGTTCAGACCGTCAATTTCAGCAAGCATCTATAAACAACAGATGTTTAGTATAACAAGCAGTATGTAAGTGGGGAAAGAAGAAAATATGACAAATAAACTAATGAATTCGGTACCTGAGAAACCACTCGATCCATTACGCCCCCGGAGTCTCCAGAAGCACCTCTGGCAGGAGCAAGCGAGTCAAGTTCATCGAAAAAGATGACACATGGTCGAGCTGATCTAGCCTGCAATGTCCCAGAATAATTGCAAATAAGCAGCAGCATATTTTCTGAAAACATCCAAGAAAGAAAAAATATACTACCTTATGAAAAATGTCCCGAACATTTTTCTCCGACTCTCCTATGTACATGTTAATCAACTCGGGCCCTTTCACACTGAGAAAATTCAGGGAGCATTCAGTAGCAACAGCTTTCGCTAGTAACGTCTGAACATTTCAACAAAATGTCAATAATGAATACTGTAGCAACAGGACCAGACAATATCGGATGATATGACACCATACAAAGCAAATCATAAACTCACTTTTCCAGTACCAGGAGGGCCATAGAAAAGAACCCCAGATCGCTTGCGCAATCCAGATGAAAACAAGTCCTTATGTAAAAGAGGCAGCTGCAATACAAATGAAGAAGACAATGGAAGTCACATCATCCGAAAGATAACAGAAATGAAAAGCAAAATCCAGTGAAGTACAACTTTCAATTTGACACATGTCAGCACAACCAAGTGTCAACTTTAAAAGAAGACTTATTCACTTCAGTTTTACCAACTGTTATGATCGGAGTAACATAAAGCATTACCTGTACAGTGTCCAAAATTGATTTCTTCACATCCTCGAGCCCACCAACATCTTCCCATTTGACATTTGGAACCTAAACTAGTGTAAACCACATACATAAGCATTTTCTAAAGCAGCATTAGACTTTTCAAGACAACATTTGAATCAATTGTGAATATCTGAACTTCCACCAAAGTATGTTGCAACACCACCACCACCACCCCAACACGCACACAAAAAATAAAAGGGAAGTTTGATGCTTCGCTTTGTTGCAAAAAACATTAAAATGCTGAGCGAGTCCAATCAACCCAAAAGAAGCACAATAAGATTAGTTTTGTGTGTGTAATCATTTTCTGATTTTACCTTTGGAGTACCCAACGCTGTTGCATTTCTTTTCTTTGACCGTTCCAGTGATTTCATTACATCTTCTTTGCTTAGTGACTTTGCCGAGTCCTGTGAGTCATTGTTCTCAATCTTCTTGCTCTCATGAGAACTCTCTTTCAGATCTCCATGCACAACCTTTACATCCAGACTACCATGACTATGGACTAAATTTGCACCAACATCAGCAACTAGAGCTCGCAGATCCTTTGGCATGAATCCTGATGTCTGACCAACCAAATCTTTCACAAGGTCCTCCAAAGAAGTCTGCAACAAAAATGATGACAAATGGCACCCGTAACTTCAGTAACTAGAAAATAACAAAAAGGAATAGATGAAGAGTCCTTCCACTCCTCGTTTTCTCCCCACCCCGCCCCTTTCTCTCTCCCTTAACACTCCTCAAGTTTCTCAATTTATGGGCATTCTCACAGACGTAATTTCAATGCAATGGGGCTATTTGGCCTATAGTCACTAAAGTGTAATATAAGACCAATGTATCGTACATAATAGTGAATAGTGAATATTAAGATCAGACAACTAGAAAAGGAAACATCAAGTTTACCTACATTTGGAAGTAGTTCACTAACATGTTGAAGAGACTGGGAAAGCATTTCCTTCCTTTGTTCTTCATTCAATGGATCCATACCAATCTCATGACTGAAACAACGCCTAATAGTTGGTGGAAGGCCTTCAGGACTATCAGCAGCAGCAACTAACAGCACTGGATGTCGATTTACCGGTGGAGCCCCTTTTACTTGCTGCATCAACAAAAGATAAGAATAGACATAAATCGGACTCTTCTCCAGTATATTGTTGTGTGAAAACGCATAATGGACTTGATGAAGAAGAGCATTGAGTGAAGTTTTTCTCTTTTTAATAAGGAAAGAGCATGGCGTAAATTGTGGTAGAAGAAATTCAAAAAATGCAGATGCTGGCGAAATTTTGACGGAAGTGGGAGTAATAAGTTGTCAACATTACAAATTTGCTTAGCGGTTAAAAGAATTAAGAGGACTTAGCTCCACTGAGCGGACAACCTCTACTCTGGGAAATCTTATTAGCAGATATGCTTTGAATTATAACCACATGCCAGATATTTTGACTAAAATTTCCTACGAACGCAGGTAACAGTTAAGTACAAGTAGGCCTTGTCCCGATAACTATTAAATGGATCCATTATTATCACGTCTTTTACAACTTCTGACTAATGACTATGATACTACCTTGAAAATAATTAAACTTCTAGGCCTCCCTTTTCCTTTATATCCCCATACATATGAGGCATGAGCAACAACAACAACATACCCAGTATATTCATACAAAGTGGGGGATCTGGGAAGGGTAAGTGTATGCAGTCCATACCACTACCTCATATATATACACGTACAGATGAGGCATGAATCCAAGTAAATTAGAACAGGAAAACATTGGAAAAGAGAACAGGAAAGGAAAACAAAATAATCCAATTGATGATGATCATTCATCAACATCGTTCAGTATGAAATGACTAGCACAACGACATGAAAAGCAAGGGAATAACTTGGATTTTGTCTTACATCATGAGCATTTGACTTCCCTTCTGAGTAAATTTCTTCATCCTCGGCAATTGGCTCCGTAAATTCCTTTATGACAGATGCAACTTCTAAATTCACACCAACTTGGTCATGTGGTGAACCCTCATTAGAGACCAGGTTACGGAAGACCTCAAAATGGCGAAGAAGTAGAATTGTAGGAGAGTACCTGCAGTGAAATTTGATTTCAAAGGACTAAAAGAATACATTAAAGACAACCACTTTTTTTGACTTTGATATACTTGACACTGTTTGACAATATGAATTTAAAATAGAGTTGGAATGAATGAGGTTAGTTTAACAGGCGGACCCCAGGGCCAGAAGGCTCCCGCTAATGCAGGCTGGGGGGAAGGCCAATGTAGACGGTGTTACCTCCTCAGCAGAGGTTAGTGTAAAACATGCTCAACGTAGTTAGATAATAGACAATAACCTGACGGTACAACTCCAATGTAGTTAAATAATAGACAATAAATCCTAGGCAATCCAAAATACCTGTGAGCCATACTGAAGGCTTCAGCAAGAGCAGCAGATGTTTTTCTATCAGCATTTGCAAATATACTCTGACAGTTATATTCCACTACATGAAGGCCTAATTGACGAGCAACAAATTTAACCACAGTTCTCTTCCCACATCCTGCAGAAAATTTTGAAACCACCCATCAACCACAATTACTTTATAAATAAATAAAGCTGCAGCTGTTAAGAAAAGAAAAGAAGATCAAAATGCATCTGGTAAGTAGCATCTTTCCAATTAACCAACGGATGACAAAGTCTAAACGTACCAGTCAAGCCATGCAACAACACAACAACCCGAAATTTTGACGAAAGGGCTGATGGACATAATGGTGGCATAAGTACGGAGGCTAAAGTCTTCACCGCGCGCACTTGTAAAGGCAGGGAACCTAATGGCCGAGGAATCAAGAAATCTGGAGGAACAGCAGAAGGTACATTCCCTCCAAGTACAAGGGCAGTTCGAGTACGGTTGACTCTTAGAACATGTTCTTCGGAAGGTTCCATGCCCACAACCTGGGATGATTCCTTATAAGAGTGAGTATCAAAGCATTTAAGTTACTCATGAACCTATGAAATTAAAAAATAAAAATAAAACCTTGAAATATATGAGGTCTGAACCATCATTTTGCTTCTTCTGACTGCAAGGAACGCACAGAGCCGATTTGCAGTTCCAATTGATGCATACACTGAAAAGATCACCTCTAGAAAGAAATCTATCTACTCCAAAGTACTTATTCAATTCCATATAGATCAACTCTTGACGATCTTCAGCTTCTATAGATGAATCTTTTTTAACTGAATCAAGAGTTCCACATTTTGGTATCTTCACAAAAGAAGCCCTCAGGTGTGTGGCATATTTTGGCAACTGATCCAAAGGTTCAAGTCCTAGAGTAATGACAGCATTATCACTAACTATGTTATCTGGTTTGGCCTCAAATATTGGTGACAACGCTTCTTTGCCTTGGCGAATCATTGATCTCAGGCATGACAAATGTAAATTAAGGTTAAATGCCAGAATTGGAGATAAATAAGCAACGTCGCGATCTGGTTTAATGGAAAGACAATCAGGATAGCTATGTAATGGCAAGAGAAATGTGGTCAGGGAAGAATGTGACAACGATGAGCTACACTCAGATAAAACTTCGTCCGAACTGGGAGGATCTAGAACTACCACTTGTCCAATTCTTTGTTGACTTGTATCGATATTCTTGATGAGTACCTGCGCCAAAATAGAGGAAGCACAGTCATACAGAATCATGTATGTCTAAGTGAGTGCGGCAGTAACTGGTTAAAACAAGATCAATTAAAAGGGTAAGCTGTTGAAGGTAATTATATCAGCTAGACTAAGGTATATGCAAATGCAAAGAGTACTACATCTTTTCACAAGTAGACTTACTGCAATTTGTTATTTAGCTGCAAAATTAAAGCTCGGAAGTTCACTTATGTGATCAAGTATGAAAGGAAGAAGCTAACCACAACAACGATCAACATGCCACGCTGCCCAAAGTAGGCCAAGTATCATTCCAATTTTAGATAGACAAATAAATGAGTGTATAAATAAATCACTGATCTATGCAGTCTCCATCCAGGACTTGTCATCTGGGGACAAAACTACAGCACTTCTAGATTTAAGCAAATCGAGCATTGCAGCCATGAATCCAAAAAAAAAACAAAGAAGAAACCAAGAACACCTAATCTATACTTCATCGAAAAAATGATCATCCTCAGAATCATACTCTAAAGTTTCCGTCTTTAGCATAATACAACGAAGAAAAGGATAAAAAGACTTTTGATTCTTGTAATCTTAAGCTAAAGATACGTAGAATATACTAAAATGCCCTTTAATTAAACATGCTATGTGGAAAGTTGAATTAAAAGTTGCCAAAAAAGAAAGAGATATTCTTTTTTCGACGGATTAAAAAGAAAAAACTGAAATGGACGGAGTAATTTCGAACCCAATAACTTAAAATGACTACAATCCCGACGCATAGGCTTCAAATTCTGGTCTCATCATCTTCTTAATTTAAGGTATCAGACATTCTATTTGAAAAGTACTAAAAAGTAAAGTAAGACAAACAAATTTGGAACAAAGTCAGAAATCTAGAAGCCAATAACTTAAAACGATTAGAATCCGACCCCTTAAGCTTCAACTTCTTCATATTCATCTACAAAAACATATCCACATGTTGATTAAAAAAAGTCATTTTTTACTTTCTTAAACTCCGTGTCATGTCAAAACTAGACAAACAAATTGAAACGCATGTAGTAATATAGAACCAAGTAACTCAAATGAATAGAATCCCAACCCCATAAACTTCAAATTCTTGTCTCATCGGCTTCTTATTCCATCAAACAAAAACATATCCACATAAAAGGGCAGCCCAGTGCACTAAAACTCCCACTATGCGCTGGGTCTGGAAAAAGGCCGGACCACAAGGGTCTATTTTACGCAGTCTTATCTTGCGTTTCTTGCGTTTCTGTCAGAATCTGTTTCCACGGCTTCAACAAAAATACATCCACATGTAAAATAAATAAATAAAAGGTACAATAGGTAATATCTATCTTTTTACTTTCTTAAACTAAACATACGTAGAATGTACCAAAATACCCTCTAATCTCAGGGTCTTAAACATAGCACATAGAAAGTTACTATCAAGAACTTCCTAAAATAGGTATCAGAGACATATATTAAAATGGACAGAGTAATAATAACTAGAATCCCCAACTCATAATACAAAAATATATGCACATGTAAAATGAGAAAAAGGGCACATATAAATAAGAATATCATACCAATGAACCAGAAGTAATACAAAGTGTTGTAAGCTGAGATATAGTTAACCCCACCAATGCACAATCATCAAAATTAGATTCAAAATCTTGTTTGATAATTGAAGAATTCCACCTCTCAATTGTACTACTGTTGTTGATGACAAGAAAGATGAAAAATAACATAAATATACACCTTATCTTACCATATTTACACAAATTTCCATCCTTACAAAGTAAATTAGAAAAATCCCAACTAATATGTATCTTCGTCGGATGTATCGGGGAGCTAATTATGTATCTCGATAGACCCAAAATCAAAAAAATATATCGTCATTGGATGTATTATGTATCTCGACAGACCAAAATTGAAAAAAATATATCAGGAGCTAACCATGTATCTTTACAAAGAAAAAATCTATCTGTCGTTGGATGTATTATGTATCTCGAAAGAACCAAAATCGGAAAAAATATATCGGGAGCTAATTAAATGTCTTCACAAAGTAAAAAATGTATCTCCTTGGATGTATCGGGAGTTAATTATATATCTAGACAGACCCAAAATTGGAATTTCACATTCAAGCTCCAACTCTAGTTATTCCATCAACAAAAATATATATATATATATATGCACATGTAAAATGACAAAAAAAGGTACATATAATAGAAGAATATCATACCAGTGAACCAGAAGTAATACAAAGTCTTGTAAGCTGAGAAATAGTTAACCCCACCAATGCACAATCATCAAAATTAACAAAATTGGGGTTCAAAATCTTGCTTGATAATTGAAGTATTCCACCTCTCAATGATGAAATTTGGGACTTCTTGTTGGTTTCTGAATTATTCAGTAGTGAATTCAGTAGATTTTTTGTTGAACAAAGTATTAAAGGCTTCCTTTTTTCAACCATAGTTGAATTCTACTTCCAATTTTTTGTGTTAAAAATTGGGAATTTTTGATGTTTTTATGGGGTAAAATTGAGCAAATCAAGAAAGGAGAGTTCATATACAGAAAAGACATTCTTAAACTATTTCAAATTTATGTTGTCAGCATAATATTCGGGTCGGGTGTTATATTTGGGTCGGGTTGAATTTTACATTCATTTGATTTAATTTTGTGTATTATTAAATTTTCAATTTGTAAACCTGCTAAACGAATAACCAAACTAATAAAATATATTTGATTAATTGCTTTTTTTGCTTTTAATAATGATTCGATTTTCAATTTAATTGATGATTGATTTTTTATTCTTAATAATTTAATTTTTTATTTAACCGATAAGAATATACTCTTCTAATATATATATTTTTTTATTTCTCTCATTTTTATTTATTCTATAATATTTTCACGCATAAAATTACACAATTTAAGAACACTAAGACAATAATTATAAAATACAGAAAATATATATGCATTTAAAATCTAAAGACACTAATATATAATAACGAATAAAAGTATAATTTTAATACAATCTTATTTGGTTATCAGTTAAACTATTAATTAAAATCTTAAAATCAAAAATCAAACCAATAGTTCAATAAAAAAAATGAAAAAATAGCATAAATATACATCTTAACTTATCATATTTACATAAATTCTCACCCTTATAATGTAATTACAAAAATCACAACTAATTATGTATGTTCGTTGGATATATCGGGAGCTAATTATATGTCTCAACAGATTCAAAATTGAAAAAAATATATCGATAAATAATTATATGTTTTTATAAAGAAAAGAAATATAACTTTATTGAATATATTGAGAGCTAATTATGTATCTCAATAAATTAAAATTAATACTTTTAAGAGAAAATGCTCTATTACCACTTTGAACTATGAGTAAAAAAGTTGTGACACACCCGAACTTTAGGAGAGTCCTATTACCCCTCTAGACTAATTAAAACCGTATTTTGACAACCTTAATACCTACGTGGCACCAGACACTGAAGGATCCACGTAAGTACATGTATGTGCCACGTATGTGCCACGTAGGTACTAAGATTGTCAAAAATATGATTTTAATTAATCAGGGGTAATAGGATCCTCATAAAGTTCGATTGTATCTTAATCTTTTCACGTATAGTTCAAGTGGTAATAGAGTATTTTTTTCTATTTTTAATAATTATGTAAAATATAAAAAAAAATTATAATTAAGCTTCAAACCGTTAGAATTTAAGTATTACTAGCTTAGGATACGTGCATTGCGCGTGTGTATCATATTAATAATAAAATCATGTATATAAAGTGAGCAAATTATTACGTGTCTTGACTTATATCATTGAGCACAAAACTTTAAAAAACTACATAAATATTACTAAGCAATATAATTGAGTTACAAAATAAATAAATTTAATCAATTGCTAAGCATATTACATAAATAATGTACTTGATAAATTAGTAAGCTCTAAATTGAAAGAGTCGATTATAACCCTAAACTTCATCATCCAAATAAAAGCTCTACATATCAAAATTCAACACTTAAATAAAATCTGATATTTCAAATTCAACAAATAAGTTAAATTAAAAATTCAACTACAATATTAATGAATGATACACTAAAATATACATAGCTAAATAATATAATTAAAATGAAGTCACAATTAAAATAAAGAAAAATGAAAGAAAGAGATGAAACCTTTGGGTTTTTTTAGTTACTTCATTCTACGGTAACATTGCTTATTTCATTCAATTTTTCAATAAAAAAAAATTCAACTGAAAGAAAACACAAGAAATTATAAAAAGAGAAAACCTAGTGGATATACTTAAATTACATAATCAAATCGAAGTCATCATTAAACAAAGGGAAAAAAAAAAGAAAGAGATAAAGTTAATTTTTATATGAGTTCAAGACACTCAACAAATACATATTTGATTGGTTCTATTTCAACTCAAAACTATTTGTTAAGATAGTCTTGCGGCTATTTTAAGCATATCTGGATCTTCATTAGATCATCATCCATGTCCTCAAAATATGATGAGCTAATCTTGCTTCTAATTGATCGATTTGAATAACTTTTTTAGTCCTGCTTCCATCTTTGCATTGGAAGCTTGAACTGTTTACGATTGCTATAAAAATTGTTGATGTATAATATTAGTAATGAAAAAAAAATGATACAATCTATTCAAATATTGTATTTACTAAAACTGTATCAAATATAATACGTTGCATTATGAAACAATACGTAACAACCATTCAAACAAACTAAAGTGAAAAAAATGAATACGTTACAAAACAAAACCAAATTACACATAAAAAAAATTAAAAATTTCAGCAAAAAAATAAAAAGTAAAGGAATAAAAGCTAGACACATAAATTAAATGTAAATCCGACATATAACATAGAATAATTGTAAATATATGACTTGCTGGGAAGAAAAGTTCTGAATGAATGCTTTGTGACCAAAATAACTGGGACATGTGTAAGCACGTTACCCATTATACAAACTCCTAAATTTTATAACCATAACTTCAGTAATTACATGTATATTATTTTTAATTTTGATGAATCACGTATGTACTTTCTAATTGGAAATTGGGTATCATTATATTGAGTTTGGTTTTATCACTTTTATGAGTGACATTAAATAAAAATTAATATTTTCTTCATTAAAGCCTTTTCTTATGGAGAAAATTTAAAAATACAAATTTAGGACTTTTTAATTTCTAAACTATTTTTTTTTTCACCACAAATTTAAAAAATCATCAATTGTTAATTCTTCTAAAAAATCTACATATATTTTGTCCCTTACCATATATTTAGAATTTCTTAATTTTAAAATTATAAAAATAATTAAATATTAATATAAAAATATTAAATATACATAACATAGAATTTTTCAATTTTTTTTTTTTGAAAAATAATCTGTCAATTATAAATACAAATGGATGTTACTTAGCAATTTCCATACAAAATTATTTCAAAAAGTTGATATTTTTTATGTACTAACGTGCCAAGCTTCCAATTAATATTTTTTCTAAAGATTTACTTCAGTAAAGTTTTAATTGATTTTAAAAGCCTATATTTAAGGTATATAATTCAAATAAGGAAATGTTTAATAAGCAAATTTCAATGAATTTTAAGTTTTATCTACTAAAAGAAATTAGGACAAAAACAATTTTATCTAAAAATGAGTGTTTTAACGAAACACAAAAAATTTAAATCACTTTTCTAACATTTTTAATATATTATAAATATAGATTTATCAAAAAATAAATATTATAAAATTATTTAAATCCATTAACACAATAATCCATCAATTGATAAGAGTAACACAGGGACTTCCTTTCCTCCATGTCTTACTCTCTTCTCTCTCACCATTTAAACCCTACCATCATTTTCTGAAGGGACTTTTGGCTCACTGGTTAGTCTTCTTGTTATTATTGAATTAATTGATTGTATGGATTTCCTATTAATTTATTGATTGTATGGGTTTTTGAGATCTGACAAGAAGGCTTTTTCTTGAAATTAGTGTTAGTGAGTTCTTGCAATGATATTCTAGCATATCATAACCGAGCACTTGTTTGGAACAAACTAACTAGTATATAGTACTACCTGATTTGTTTATTTTTTCTACTTTTCTTTGTGCTTATATGTATATATAAGTTGTGAGTTATCCTTTTTGGGGTCCTGGGGAAGTACTAGTACTGTATTAATGGTGATGGAATAGGCCATTTCTAACAAGGAGAGGATTGATGGTGTCCTGTGTTGTTCGGACTCTTCAAAAATGTCAATAGGTGCGTTCGGATTTGCCCAAACTAGTGAATTTTTGAAGAGTCCGACAAACTAAACTAGGCGGTTCGACCAAAGTGAATTCTTGTTTTGACTAATATAGTTATAACGGGTGCGGCATCGAAAGTGTAGAGTCCGCGCAACTTAGATGGTGTCCATTTGACTAATTGTAATTTGGTACATACTATTTATGAGCCTAAATGATTTCTTCCCATTTGTTTTAGCATTGGTGGACAGTGGTACGTGTTGCTGGTGGGAGGTGACAGGTATCCTATGAAATTAGTCAAGGTATGTGCAAGCTAGTTTGGGCACCACGGTTATAAAAAAAACATACTAGTTATGAGCCTAGGTGATTTCTTCTCATCTATTTTAGCCTTGGTGGACAAAGTTATCTATTATAAAAAAAAATGTATTAGTTGTGAGTTTAGGTGATTTCTTCCCATCTGTTTTAGTCTTGGTGGACAGAGTTACCTAGTACTTGTTGCTGGTGGGATGTGGCAGGTATCTCGTGAAATGTTGAGGTAGAAGTTGGTTTGGACACCACGGCTACAAAAAAAAATACTAGTTATGAGTCTAGATGATTTCTTCCCATATGTTTTAGCTTTGGTGGATAAAGTTACCTGGTACCTGTTGCTGGTGGGAGGTGGCGGGTATCCCGTGGAATTAGTCGAGGTGCGCGCAAGCTGGCCCGGACACTACGGTTATAAAAAACATACTAGTTATGAGTTTAGGTGATTTCTTCTCGTTTGTTTTAGCCTTGGTGGATAGGGCTACTTGATTCTTGCTGGTGGTGGGAGGTAGCACCCGTGGAAGTAGTTGAGGTAGAAGCTGGTCCGGAAACCACGACTGTAAAAAAAACATACTAGTTATGAGTCTGGGTGATTTCTTTCCATCTGTTCTAGCACTGGTGGACAGAGTTACCTAGTAACTGTTGCTGGTAGGAGGTGGTAGGTCCCGTGGAATTAGTTGAGGTGTACGCAAGCTGACCCGAACACCACGGTTATAAAAAAAGGAAAGAAACATACTAGTTATGAGCCTAGGTGATTTCTTCTCATTTGTTCTAACCTTGTTCAAGCCTTGATGGACAAAGTTACCTAGTACCTGTTGCTGGTGGGTGGTGGCAAGTATCCCGTGGAATTAGTTGAGGTGCGCGCAAGCTGGCCCGGACATCACGGTTATTAAGGGTTTTGAGATCCAACAAGAAGGCCTTTTTTCTTTCATTTTTACTTTGAAATTAGTTTTAGTGAGTTCTTGCAATGGTATATTAGCATATTCATAACCAACACTTGTTTGGAACAAACTAATATATAGTACCACCTGATTTGTTTCTTTTTTCTACTTTTTCTTTGTGCTTATATATATGTAAGTTGTTATTCTTATTGGTTTTTTTGGGAAGTACTAGTACTGTATTTATGGTGATGTCAATTACTTATTAAGCTTGGTTGAGTTGGGAGTGGTGGAGTTGGGAGATGGAATAGGCTATTTCTAACAAGGAGAGGATTGATTGGGTATCCATTTGACTAATTATAATTTGGTATATACTAGTTATGAGCCTAGTTGATTTCTTCTCATCTATTTTAGCCTTGATGGACAGTGTTACCTAGAGTTACCTGGTACCTGTTGTTGGTGGGAGGTGGGAGGTGGGAGGTATCCCATGAAATTAGTCGAGGTGCGTGCAAGCTGGCTCGGACGCCACGGTTATAAAAAAAACATACTAGTTGTGAGTCTAGTTGATCTCTTCCCATTTGTTTTAGCATTGGTGGACAAAGTTAACTGGTACCTGCAACAACAGGTGGGAGGTGGCAGGTATCCCGTGACATTAGTCGAGGTGTGCATGCCCGAACACCACGGTTATCAAAAAAAAAAATACTAGTTATGAGCAGCAGTATGTGTTGTGTTATGTTTGATATGAGTAACTTTCTGTAGAATTTCTTTATTATAAAGCATTCGATAAAATCGAGAAACAAGTCTCTGTTTTTTGGCGAATAGGTGTGAAAAAAGGAAGAAGATAAAGTGCAGAGGACATATGCCTTAGTGGATGTTGAAGTTCTTGAGTGAGATTGTTTCGTATTAGTTCTAAAGTTGTGATCTTTTCTGATTATGGTGAGTTTATTTATTTGGTATTACCGTTAAAATTGTGATCCTTTTATCCAATGATGGTGATGTCAATTGTTTGTTCTTTCAGTTCTCTTTAAAAGTTAGTTATTGTTGAAGTTCTTGCTGAATATGGTCTGCTTGTTATGTGGGTTTGTGATTTTCTTTGGTCCTAATGATGCTAAAGTTGTCATCTTTTTGGGTTTTGGTTTGTTGTAGTATGATTACGATTTCAATTGTTTGTTTGTTTAGGTACCTAATTTGTATGCCTATGAAATTTGATTTTTGGTGTCGGTGGAGTTGACCATACTGGAAAAAGTAAGTTGCATAAATTAATCTTTCCTCCTGTCTGAATCTGTTTGGTTTTTTTGAGTAGAATACGATTATGAAGTGTATAAGAAAAGAAGGTTTGTATGGCTTAAACACGGGCGGGGGGGTTGTTGGTGAGCTCTTTGTTAACATTTGGTATTAGGCGGGGTACTTTTTCTTTTTCTTGACGAAATCGAGCATGGTGATTGATAATTCATCATTATTAATTTGGGAAGTATTGATGATTTAGCATCTGCACACTCTAATAAGCCTTGTGTGTTGATTTGATATCATTTTGCATCTTTTGTGCTCTTCCTATATTTAACTGTATGCACATCACAAATCTTCTTGCACGCAAAGCTTGGCTATAGCTTTCTCTGTAAACTTTCAAATGCTTGTGATGGCGGATTGGGTAACGCTCTTAGGTTGTGGAATTTTGGCTTTGATTTAACTCCCCTGCCAACTTCACTAGTATGCTCCAATGATGTTGGGAGGACGAGAACATTTAGCTGATTAAGATTTGAAATCTACTGTATAGATTGTAAATCTTAGTTCTACCTAAATATCATGTTGGTTTACAGTTGTATGAGTTTTCGGACATGAAACCGGCTAAGGCTAGAGGGTGTTTCCAGTTTCGCATGTGGATTGAACAGATAACTGATGGCATTAGCGTCAACTGATATGGCTATTACGACGTCATGAGTTTACTTAGTTCTCCGGTCTTGTAGTTTTATGTTTTCACCTGCTAGTAAGGTTGATACTAGCTTGGGAGTTAGTTTCCAAATATGTTGGTGGCATGTGTGTTAACCAGGGATTAATGGCGTATAGTACATCCATTCAACCTAGAGGTTGCGTTAATGCTTTACACTTAGTAATTTGCTTACGCTCAGTGGTTTAATGGCTTGTAAAAGATATGTTGATCCTCAAGGTTTGGTTAATGGTTTACACTGAGTAGCTTGCTTACTTTCAAGTACAGTTCCCATTAAGCTTGTCGCTGAACTTTCTTAATCTCTACAACAGCAACATACCCAGCGTATTCCCACAAAGTGAGGTCTGGGGAGGGTAAAGTGTACGCAGTCCATACCATTACTATTTAAGATAGCTTCCTTGAGTCTACTTACCTTATATAATTTTTCTTCATATTATTTGCAGATCGTTAGCAAGAACAAGAACAAGAACAGAACCCTCAAGAACAAACCTCTCACTTTCTCTTTCGAAGAAAAAAGTTATCGAGTAATCTTTTCTAAACTTTCGTTCTGATTTCTCGTTTTGTCAATATGGCTATTTTGTTTCAGCATTGGTTGTCGTGTTTCTTAATATGAATTTCCAGCAAAGTTAATGTAAACAGTACCTTTTGGATTAGTTTGGCAGAGCTATGTGTGTTTACAGCTAAGTTGCTCGGACTCTCCAAGAATGTTGCTGCACATGTGTCGGATCCTCCGAAAATGCACTACTTTTGAAGGATCCGACACGTACTCAATGACATTTTCGAAGAGTCCGAGCAACATAGGTTTACAGTGAAGGAATTAGTACCATTTAAACAGTACTTTTGTTTACCTAATTTTGGTTACAATCAGTTTATGTTTGTTTCTCGTATATTATTTTGTTATTTGGTCAATAATAATGTGAATGAGAGTACCTTTTGGTCGTCAGTTTGTGCTTGTTTCTTAAGGTTTTGTTTATTTCAACATGAATAGGAGCGTGAATAATCTAGACCATGGTTGGATGTATGGTAGGTCGGATGGCCGACGGGCTGTAAACTCTAGTTTCGTAACCGGTGTGGATGAAATTTATCCAATTAGCATTTTCTCAACAAAATCGAATGAGTCGTAACAAAGTTAGATGTTCATGTAACAAATGTCAAATGGTCAAAAATAGGCTTTAATTGATTTTTTGCAGTCGCATTGCTATGCCAAGTGACCGGAAATGGGTAATTTATCTCAGTTGAAAGTTGTTGTTGTTGGGTGGGGGGTTGGGTAGGGAGATAGGACCACTGCATAGTTTGAGTGCCTTATTGGGAATAAGGTACAAGTTCCGCGGGGTGTGTGTGTATTACCTCAAATGGAATTAGAGTTTCCATATGACCCTATTGTTGCGTTTTGTTTTTTGCAGGTTGTTGATCGACCTTTCAGAAGAATCAGTAGATGATTACTTTCTAGTTCAGTTCCCTGTGCAGTAGAATTTCGGAGATGAGTTTGATATCACGACTGAGGCATCATTTGCCCGGTGTACTCTTGAGACAATCTGTTCCATCCAATGTGTCCGACTCCTGTTTCGTTACCTCATCTGTGTTTACTCGACACTTCGCTCAGCCTGCTAGGAAAGAGGAAGAGGAGGAGGAGGAAGTAGTCGAGATTGACCAGAGAAAGCTTCCAGCTGATTACGATCCTGCAAATTTTGATCCTACCGAGCATCGTAGTCCTCCATCAGATAGGGTATGGAAGCTCGTGGACGAAGTTTCAGGACTTACATTGGTTGAAGTTGCAGAACTGTCTTCGATTATCATGAAGAAGTTGGGTATGACCGAGCAACCAATGGTCGGTGTTATGAAAGCCGGGGCTGCTGGATTGGCGGCAGCAGCTATGAAGGGACCAGAAGCAGCTAAGGAGGAAAAGAAACCGGAGAAAACTGTTTTTGAACTTAAACTGGAGTCCTACGAGTCTGCTCAAAAGATAAAGATAATCAAAGAGGTTCGTAGTTTTACTGATTTGGGACTCAAGGAAGCGAAGGACTTAGTCGAGAAAACTCCTGCCGTTTTCAAGAAGGGAGTATCAAAGGAAGAAGGCGAACAAATAATTGAAAAAATGAAAGCCGTTGGAGCAAAAGTTGTCATGGAATGACGATGAACCAAACATCTCGTCTCATATCAGGTTCATCCTAAAGCATTTTGCAACTCGATTATATTTCGTTCAGCTTTATGCAGTTTTTGTAGTCGGCTTTTCATTCCTTCTCCAAAACTACTCGGTGTGGCTCACGAATAATCTTGTCCATCGTGTTTGATTACATGCTTAGCTGAAGATGAACGCGATTTAGTTGAAGTCTATTGTTCTTTGATTCTACTGTGCTGTTTACGATTCTTTTCTTATCGATAGTTGATTTGGAAGGAACTGTGTTCTTACTGTGCTCGTTGCATCTAATATACGCGAGGGACATGGACTTCCCTCTCTTGCTTCAATATGTTCTAATGCAGATCCTTATGCACATACAATGACCAAGTGCAGAACATTTACGAATGTTGTATCGACTGATTTAAAATTCTGAATCCGTTTCTGATCATTCCTTCTTTCATGAGTTATATATAGAATTGAAGGTCAAATTACAAGGGGGAGAGCATAAATAGATCACATACAAGGACCAAGTGCATAACATTTACGAATGTTATATCTGACTGATTTAAAATTCTGAATTCGTTTCTGATCATTATGAAGAGGCCCTCGAAGCCTCCGGAGGCAATGGAATTCTTGGGAAGATGGGTTGAAACTAACTTCTTGCCCGTCTTCTAAGTAGCTCGGTGTATTAAAGATCCGCTATATGCAAGGTCTAGAGAAGGGTCGAACAACAAAGTTCAATCGTTTGAATTCTTATCCTGTATTTCTACTAGAGCTTGTTTCCACGACTTAAACTTGTGATTTAATGATCACATGACAACAATTGGTTAATCAAATGCTCTCTATGTTTCAAATAGAATGACTTATTTTGATTTGAAACGAAATTTAAAAAAATAAAGAAGACTCTTAATTTTTGTGGTCTTAAATTGAAATTACATCAAATATATCAAAATGTTTTTTTCACCTTATGGTCTTAAACTTGCCACGTGAAAATTTGAAATAAGAGTATCGTTAAAAGGTAGGGTGATTCTGTTTTAAACGGACTTCTCTAAAAAGTACGATTTGGGACATTATATCATGATTTGAAAATTTTTTAAATACAAAAATTGGCCAATAAGTTTATATATTGTAAAAGAGCTCCATCATTTTTTTTTGGTTCTCATCTAGTGTCCGGTGCCCGCATTGGGTCCATAAATGTGGCAGCGCTCCCAACACCCCATCATTATTACTCGTATCAATCTTTAAAACATTTATAAATCATATAAGTATAACTCTGACCAACATAATCTTTTTTTGTATTTCAAGTTGCGACAAAAAAAATTGATCGACTCTGAGCGCTGCATTTTTTTTTTTATTGTTGTATGTGATATTCCTAAGAAGAAGAAGATGACGATTCTTTCCGTATTTAATCAAACACGATCACATGAAAATGAATTATCCATGATACTAAAGTAATTTTAATTAACTAAAGGTGCTTAAAATGTTTAAACTGTTCTAATTGTTAAAGTATGTAATGAAAATTAGCCTAACTGATAACTAGTAACTACCACCAATCAAGTAAACTTGAATGAACCTATATAAAATGTCATGTTCATTTTTTTTCTTAGTTTTACTCAATTTTTTCTTAGTTTATGTGAAAATACTATTATGAAAAGGACATAATAGTGATTTTCAAAGTTTCAATGAAAACAATTTTTGCTTTAAAAAAATATAAAGCATATTACTCCGTCTGTCTCAATTAATATGAGTTAATTTGACTTGCCACAGAATTTTAAAAAGAAAAAAAGATTTTTAAAATTTATTGTCTAAAATAAGTTACAGATATTCGTAAGGCTATAAATTATTTCACTAAAGAAAAAATAAATATTTTAAAGTTACATTATTACTAATGACTAAAAATTGGATGATAAGGCTAAATATAAAGTAGGGAAAAAACATCGTTTTCACCTCAAACTATAGTCGAAAAGTCAAATCCATACCTAAATTATATAAGTGACCTATTACACATCTTAACTATAAAAAAGTGATACTTTTTACACCCTTTCAGGCATTACACCACTTGCATATGGTGTGGTGTTTTACACGCGCTGCCACGTGAGCACCACGTCAGCATAATTCGAAAAAATAAGGAAAAAGACATCGTTTCCACCCAAAACTATAGTCGAAAAGTCGAATCTACACCTAAACTATATAAGTGACCTATTACACACCTTAACTATAAAAAAGTGATACTTTTTACACCCTGTCAGGCATTACACCACTTTCATATGGTGTGGTGTTTTACATGCGCTGCCACGTCAGCATAATCCGAAAAAATAATAAATTTATTATTTTCATAATTTTTTCTTTTTTCTTTTTAATTTAATTTTTTCCCTTCTTCTTCAATGTCTAAAACCTCCATTGTTGTCAATGTCCAAAACCTCCATTACACCATATTCACCACCATAAACTTTATCCCACCAACAAAATTACCATCACAATTAATTTCTTCTAACATTATTCTTCATCCGTAACCCATCGTCTTTTCTTAAAAAAAAATAAAAAAATTCTCAGCTACAATGGCCATTATTGTTTCAAAAAATGGCCACTCGACTGTTGGCCTCTGTGTTTTAAATGGTAATGACCAACACATTTCCGTACTTTTTCTATTTGTTTTTTCAGTTATAATTTTAAAAACAAACAAACTAATATGGTAGCAAGCTCCATTTTTGGATGGATTAATAATTAACAGACAGAGAGGAGAAAGTTGGCGATGAATCCGACTTTTTCGAAGAGAATTCACCGGAAAACATCCTTGCTACAAAGTTTTATATATATTTTTTTTTATAAAATTTGATTTTGCCCGTTTAAACATCAAATACATTTTAATTTTGTTTATTGTGCAATTGACATTGATTCGATGAAGGTGGAGGATGAATTGTGTTATTTGGGGATGGGGTTGGAATTTAGAGGTAGGGTGATGAAGAAACTGTGTTGGTTGGGGTGGGGGTGATGAAGAAGAAGATGGTTTGAAAATGGGGTTGGAGTTTCGGGGTGGGGGTGAAGAAGAAAATGATGGTTTGGGGGTGGGAGGTGATGAAGAAGATGATTGTTTTGGGGTGGGGGTGAGGAGATGGATGCTGGGAGTTGGG
The DNA here is from genome assembly GCF_002878395.1 of Capsicum annuum. NCBI lineage: Eukaryota > Viridiplantae > Streptophyta > Magnoliopsida > Solanales > Solanaceae > Capsicum > Capsicum annuum. The sequence continues at coordinate 1,964,208 of NC_061116.1, forward strand.
GGAGGAGTATTTTAATTTTTTTAATTTTTTTTTCATTAATTTTTAATTTAAATGCGCCAATTTTTATTTAAATAATTATGTATTTTCCACGACAGATCTAGGGAGTAAAAAGTATCACTTTTTTTATAGTTAAGGTGTGTAATAGGTCACTTATATAGTTTAGGCGTGGATTCGACTTTTCGACTATAGTTTGGGGTGGAAATGATGTCTTTTTCCTTAATGTTTTTAGCCATTTACTTTTGTTATTTAATAGGCTGGACGCGCCTAAAATAAGTGTAATATACGCGCCTTAGAATGGGGGTGGCGGGGAGGTAATAATATCACTTTTATATAGTTAATGTGTGTAATAAGTCACTTATATTGTTTAAGTGTGGCTTCGACTTTTCTTATATAGTATGGGGTGATGATGTCTTTTCCCTATAAAGTATAATAAAGAGCAAATGTAATCAGGTAGAAGTAAAAATTTGACCCTTTCTCCAAAAAGAATGAATGAATCAGATAAAAATTTCAAGAAACTTTTTGAATTTTTTTGATTTTTTTTAAAAATAATTAATCAGGTACTTCTCATATTTCGTGAATAGTTGGGTGGGTTATTAAAACTAAGAGGAAGAAAACAAAGAAAAAAAACAATTACAAAAAGAAACAGAGAACACTGTAAATGCACACGAGCGCGCTACGTAGAAAATAAAGTAAAGATCGACATGCAAGATGAATTAACAATCCAACGATAAATATATACTCAAAGTTCGATGATAAGGGTAAATAAATCCCAAAAATATAATGAAGAGAAAATATAATCTTTTTGAAAAGTACAACAACAACTTTGACCCTTTTTTCAAAATAAAATAAAATAAAATAAAATGAATGAATATAGTAAAATACTCTAGAAATTCTTTAATTTTTTTTATTTTTTGTAAAATAAAAAAAAAAGTGATCAATCAAATACTTCTCACATTTCATGCATGGTTGGGTGTACTGTTGCAATTGAGAGGAAGAAAACAAAGAAAAAAGAGCCGTTACAAAAAAAAAAAAAAGTACATTGCAAATGCATCTGAGCGCGCCACATAGAAAATAACGTGCTTGCATGTAAGAAGAATAAGCAAATATATTATTTAAGTTGGGTGATAAGGACAAATATATCAAAAAAATAAAACGATGAAGAGCAAATATAATTTTTTTGAGAAGTACAAAAATAAATTGGTTTCATTAAAAAAAAAAAAAGAACGAATGATCTTAAAGAATGAATGATCTTGTAAAATTCTCAAGAAGTTTTTCGATTTATTTAAAAATAGATGACTAATCAGGTGCGTCTCACGTTATGTGAATAGTTGAGCTATAAAAGAATTTCTAAAAAAATATTTCAAAAATTAAATTTTAGATTCTAGATTCACTGATACTAGGATAAAAATATGTATCACATGATGTTTAAACAAAATCATGTAAAATTGCTAAAAAATTATGTACAAAACACATATTATACATTTATCGATTCTATGTAATTTAATGCATAACCCTCTTTCCCTACTTTTGCGGGTACTGAAACGGAGAAAGCAAAAAAAAAGAACGGTCATAAAAAAAAATCACGTGGGCACGCGCCACGTAGGAAAAAAATATGGGGACGACGAGCAATTAACAATTCAAGAATAAATATGTGTATAAGTTGGATGATAAGGGCAAATATATATATATAAAAAATATAATTAAAAGAAAATCTACTAATATTTTTTTGAAAAGTATAAGAACAAATTTGAATCTTTTCTAAAAAAAAACGAACGAATCTTGTAGAATTTTCAAGAAAGTATTCAAAAATAAATAATTAATCAAATGCTCTCACATTTCACTTAGTATTTTGTCTAGATTTTTTTATAATTTTGTTTAGATTCTTATCAAGTAAAAGTGCATATTTTATGTAGCTTTTAACACAATAATTAATCAGGTGCTTCTTACGTGAATAGTTGAAAATTAAAAAAGTTATTAATAGTTGATACTTTAAAGATTCTTTTAAACCACTTTGTTGAAACCTAATTTACTAGGATAAAATATTTACTTTATTTGTGCATGATATTTACACTAAATCATGTAAATTTGATATTGTTAAAAGAATTTATGTACAAAACACGTATTATACATTTATCGGTCCCATTTATTTTAATGCATAACTCACTTCTTGTTCAAATAAAAAAGATTTCCAATTAAATGCTCCCATTTCATCAAACTTGGCTCTTTTATCATCCTTTGGTGGATACTGAAAGAAAGAAAACAAAGAAAAGAATGGTTACAGAAAGACAGACCATGAAAACTTTACGTGGGCGTGCCACGTAGAAGGTACACTAAAAATGCATTGAAAATTGGGTGGAAGAAAACAAAAAGAAAAGAACGGTTACAAAAAAAAAGAAAATAAATTAAAAATGCACGTGAGCACGCCACATATGAAATAAAGTGATGACATGTAAGAAGAATAAATAATTTAGAAATATATTTTTAAAGTTGGATGATAATGATAAATATAATTTTTTTGAGAAGTACAAAAACAAATTTGTTTCCTAAAAAAGAAAAAGAACGAATGATCTTGTAAAATTTCCAAGAAATTCTTCGTTTTGTTTTAAAAACAAATGATTAATCAGGTGCTTCTCACGTTTCGTGAATAGTTGACTTATAAAAGAATATCTAGAAAAATATTTTGAGAATTAAATTTTAAATTTTAGATTCGCTGACACTAGGATAAAATACGTATCACATGATGTTTACATTAAATTATGTAAATTGCTAAAAAAATTATGTACAAAACACATATTATGCATTTATCGATTCTATGTATTTAATGCATACCCCCCTTTCCCTACTTTGGAGGGTGCTGGGTCGGAGAAAACAAAGAAAAAAGAACTGTTATAGAAAAAAAAAAGAAAACAAAAAATTCACGTGGGCATGCGCCATGTAGGAAAAAAATTATAGGGACGACAAGAGGAATTAACAATTCAAGGATAAATATGTGTGTAAAGATTTCGTGCATTTTTTAACACAAAATAATTAATCAGGTGCTTCTTACGTTTCGTGAATAATTAGATATTAGAAAAATATTCAAACTCTTTTGTTAATAGTTGAAACTTTAAAGATTCTTTTAAACCACTTTGTTGAAACCTCATTACGAGGATAAAATACTTATCTTATCCGTGCTCGATGTTTACACTAAGTCTATAAATTTAATATTGTTAAAAGAATTTATGTATAAAACACATATTATATATTTATCGGTTCTATTTACTTTAATTTAATGCATAACTCAATTCTTGGTCAAATCAAAAAGATTGTAGACTGAATACTCCTACTTCATCATGCGTGACTTTTTATCATACTTTGACAGGTACTGAGAGGAAGAAAACAAAAAAAAGAACGGTTACAGAAAGAAAGAATATGAAAAGTTCACGTGAGCGTGCCACGTTTGAAGTAAAGGTGATTGAGAAGAGGAATTAACAATTTATGGATAAATATGTACTCAAAGTTCGATGATAAAGGTAAATAATTATCTTATCCGTGCTCGATATTTGCACTAAATCATGTAAATTTAATACTGTTAAAATGATTTATGTACAAAACAGATATTATACATTTATCGGTTTTATTTATTTTAATGCATAACCCTTTTTGGGGTTAAGTCAAAAAGATTGCCGATCGAATGCTACTGCTTCATCACGCTTAGCCCTTTACCATACTTTGGCGGGTACTGAAAGAAGGAAAACAAAGAAAAGAACGATTAAAAAAAAAGAATATTAAAAATTAACGTGAGTGTGCCACATAGAAGGTCACTAAAAATTGGGTGGAAGAAAACAAAGGAAAAGAACAGTTACAAAAAGAAAAAAAGTACAGTAAAAATACACGTGAGCGCGCCACGTAAAAAATAATGTAATGACATGTAAGAAGAATTAACAATTCAGAAATATACTCTTTTGGATGATAAGGAAAAAAATATCCAAAAAATAAAATATATAATGAGTAGCAAATATAATTTTTTTAGTAGTACAAAAACAAATTTGACCCTTTCCTAGAAAAAGAACGAATAATCTTATAAAATTTCCAAGAAATTCTTCAAATCGTTTAAAAAACAAATGATTAATCAGGTGCTCTTACGTTTTGTGAATAGATGAGCTATAAAAGAATATCCAGAAAAGCATTTCGAGAATCAAATTTTAAATTCTAGATTCACTGATACTAGGATAAAATACGTATCACATGATGTCTACACTAAATCATGTAAATTGCTAAAAAAATTATGTCCCAAATACATATTATGCATTGCTAAAAAATTATGTCCCAAATACATATTATGCATATATCAGTTCTATGTAATTTAATACATAACCCTCTTTCCCTACTTTGGCGGGTACTGAGATGGAGAAAACAAAGAAAAAAGAACTGTTATAAAAAAAAATCATGTGGGCACACGCCACGTTGGAAAAAATATGGAGACGATAAGAGGAATTAACAATTCAAGGATAAATATGTGTGTAAAGATTTTGTGCAATTTTTAACACAAAATAATTAATTAGGTGCTTCTTACATTTTGTGAATAATTGAACATTAATAAATATTCAAAATTCTTTTGTTAATAGTTCAGACTTTAATTTAAATTTTTCTTCTTTGTGTAAACAACAGAAATCCCATGTAATATGAAAGTATTTATATAAAATCCCTTTAGGTTTTCTCTCTCTCGATTTTACTAAATATACTCATACATTCATTGCTTTGTTATACATTCGTCTGATGTATGATAAAATTATTTTTCCTACAATTAAGGAAAGAGAAATCAAAAAATATATTCCTATTCCTTAAATTACGACATTAAATACTTAATTAAGTAGTATATGAGTTAATATAGGAACTGAAATTTAAATTTCAAAAATAACTCCTAAACATTACTATTAGTATTCATCATTGTTGGAATACGGTTTTGAGGGAAAAAAAATCGGCTTCTTCTTTCTTTCATCACTGTTGAAACACGTTTTTGAGAAAAGAAATAGTTGGCTTCTTTCCTGATTTCTGAAAGAAAAAAATGAATATCCCCATATTGTTGCGTCATTCCGGTGTCTGAGAGTCAGAAATCAGTTATAAATCATACAAAAGTGATGCCATTATTGTTTCTGAAAGTATTAACTTTCTGAAATTGGTTGCGACGATAGCGATGGAATTAAATGTTGACGATGTTCGAAAAGAAATTGAAATTAAATACATCGCTGATGGTAATTCTTCTCCAATTATAATAAGGAATGATAATGACGTGAAGGTTTACATAATTTTTTTTTTTATTATACTCCATTCCTTAATTCACTTAAAATCAATATGAACATCCCCATATCAATACCGGAGATGAAAAAACATACTGCAGCATGCTCGCCGGGGATACAATTAAGGCTGCTTTTAAGGATTATGAAACGAAGAAGGTGGCAAAATTCAGTGACCATTCAAGAAATGCATGCGACTGATGATTGATATACTAGTTGAAGAAATACAAGGCTGGATTTCGTACAAGGAACTCCATCATAAGAGTGACAATAAGGTATATGTGTATGTAGGATCCCTTGGATTCTCATTAGTGTAAAATTAGCTCATAAATTAATTTGTAACATAAATCGTGAACAATTAAGTTGCATTTTTCATTTTGTTTTATGTGTATGATTATAGATTATACGTTAGTGTAAATGTATGATACATTCACAAAGTATTAAATGTAAAATTCCTGAACCGTATGTTAATAATGTATGATATTGTATTATACTTTGTACATATGTATGATATTAATTATTTTTGTTATTTTCTCTCAAGTCTTGAACGTATAACAACATGCATGATGTTATATAATACATAAATTTAAACGTATGAGACACCTGTTCAATGTATCATTATCATATAATATAATTTACCTACTGTTAAACACAATGTGTTGATATACAATAACACATTAAAGTGTAATTTTTTTATACGTTATATATAATAAATGTAAAGCAAACTCATTAATTACCAAACTATATAGTAACAGTACAATATAGTGTAATTTATTGCAAAACAATTCTTCAAGAAGATATATATGTATAGGAACAATAAGGACATCCATACAATTTGAAGATAGCAACAAACTAATATTATACAAACCGAAGACATTTACAAATGTAAATTAACATCCAATAAGAATCATTGTAACTGTTTAACATCAATAACAAAAATAAAAATTAGATGTTTCAATCCCGACTATTATAAAAAAGTGCTACTCTAAAGTAACAATTGCACTTTCATCAATTGTTTGGAGAAAACTATTCCTTGGTTGAGGAGGATCGTCATTATCACTTGTGGACCCTTCGTTGTCCTTTGTCACTCCGTAATGCCATAATAATGAAGTATAGCGTGCACGTTGACTTCCAGCATCAAAACCACATGAATGCACTTGCTTCCTTTCACTTAATATTTCTACATAGGCAGCAACAAAAACACCACAATCTCTGATTTGAAAAAAAAAATGATGAAGTAACAATCCGTTCAATAATTATAACATCGTTATATATGTAAAAAAAATTACTTACAAACTATCAGACGTTTGCCGTGGTATGTTTTGAATGTATTCAACATCAAATGAGTTTTGATTTGAACCGATACTTTGTCAGTACTGTATTTCATGCCGTTAAAAATAAACAAACTCAAATTCATAGAGAAAAAAGGTTACAGCAAACTGATACGTATAAAAATGACATTATACAACATTTGCACATGTATGTGGACATATTATACATTTAATAATAGTATGAAGAAATGTATAATATCATACAATACATATTAAGAATTAACTTTCAACATGTCTGGCCTATAAGCTTATCATAATGTATAATTTTACCTTATACAAATAGCAGACATTCAAAAAGTATAAGGTATTCAATATGCAAACATTATACAATCATCATACATTCACAAAATCAAAGATATGCACAATATCATAATGTACAAATAATCAGAATGTATAATGTGACATTATACAAACGTCATACATTCACCAAGTCAAAGGTTTGCACATATCATAATGTATAAATAATCAGAATGTATAATGTGACATTATACAATCTGCAGACATACACAAAGTAAAAGATATGCACAATATCATAATGTATAAATAATCAGAATGTATAACGTGACATTATACGATCATCATACATTCACAAAGTAAATGGTATTCAATATGCAGACATTCACAAAGTAAAAGGTATGCCCAATATCATAATGTATATAAGATCAGAATGTATAATGTGACATTATACAATCTGCATACATTCACAAATTAAATGGTATTCAATATTCATGTTCCTTTTCAAGTACAATATCCCTCAAAAATACCTCTTCAATTTTCGTTTCATCAATCGCTCCAACATCCAATCCAAGAAGCACTTCGTACAAGGTGCTCACCTCCTCTCTCAAGCCAAATCCGTCGCCGCAGCAAAACACCTAGCATCAACATCAACTTCTTCTTCGTCATCTTATGCCCTCACTAAATTAGCAGAAGAGCAAGCCGATTTAGCGATATCGACTTATTTTGATGTCTTTGTTGTATGCAATTGGATTACAGAAAAAATTAAAACAATTTTTGATTTGAAAAAGCTGAAAAAAAGGAGCAAAAGATGGCTTGATTTGAAACTCCCCAGATCAGATTAGCTTGATTCTAGGCGTAAATAAAGGAACACAGATATAGAGCAGAAAATGGTGCACAAAATATGGAGCAAAAAATGTTATTTTTGTATGTATGAGGAGGATGAGAGAGAAAGTAAAAAAAATAGGGGATTTCAGTAATTAGTTTGGGATTTATGTAATTACTTTTTCAAATGAGATTTTATGTAATAAGGTAAAGTACCTTGTGTATATATGTAAATCTTTCTTCTTTTAAACCACATTGTTGAAACCTCATTTACTAGGATAAATTACTTATCTTATTCATGCTCGATGTTTACACTAAGTCATGTAAATTTAATCCTGTTAAAAGAATTTATGTACAAAATATATATTAGAAATTTATCTATTCTGTTTACTTTAATGCATAACTCACTTTTTTGTCAAATAAAAAGATTGTCGACTGAATGCTCCTACTTTATCATGCGTGGCCTTTTACCATACTTTGGCAGGCAGTAAAAGGAAGAAAACAAAGAAAAAAATGGTTACAAAAGAGAGAAAATGAAAAAATCACGTGGGCGTGCCACGTAGGAGGTAAAGGTGAGACGAGGAATTAACAGTTCAGTAATAAATTTATGCTCAAAGTTGAATGATAAGGATAAATATATCAAAAAAGTGTAATAAAGAGCAAATATAATAATTTTGAAAGGTACAAGAATAAATTTGACCCTTTCCCCAAAAAGAATGAATGAATCTAATAAAAATTTTAAGAAATTCTTTGACTTTTTCTTTTTAAAAAAAGATGATTAATCAAGTACTTCTCACGTTTCACGTTTCGTGAATAGTTGAGTAGGCTATTAAAACTGAGAGAAAGAAAACAAAGACAAAAGAACGATTACAAAAAGAAAGAGAGAACACTGTAAATGCACGCGAGCGTGACACGTGAGAAATAAAGTGAGGACATGAGAAATTAACCATTCAATGATCTTTTTGAGAAGTACAGCAACAAATTTAACATATCCAAAAAAATATATCCAAAAAAATATATAATCTTTTTGAGAAGTACAACAACAAATTTAATCCTTTTCTCAAATAAAATAAATAAAATAAAATAAAATAAATGAATATAGTAAAATTCTCAAGAAATTCTTTAATTTCTTTTATTTTGTAAAAAAGAAAAATAAGTGATCAATCAGATACTTCTCGCATTTCGTTTATAATTGGGTGGGCTGTTGAAATTGGGAGGAAGAAAACAAAGAGAAAAGAACTGTTACAAAAAGAAAGAAAGTACACTAAAAATACACGTGAGCATGCCGGGTAGAAAATAAAGTGCTGACACGTAAGAATAAACAATTCAAAATATATTTATTAAAGTTAGATGATAAGGATAACTATGTTCGAATATATATATATATATATATATATATGTATGTATGTATGTATGTATATATATATATATAGAGAGAGAGAGATAGATAGATAGATAGATAGAGAGAGAGAGCAAATTTATTTTTTTAAGAAGTACAGAAACAAATTTGTTTCCTAAAAAAAGAATGATCTTGTAAAATTTCCAAGAAATTCTTCAATTTGTTTTAAAAATAGATGATTAATCAAGTGCTGCTCACATTTCATGAGTAGTTGAGTTATAAAAGAATATCCAGAAAAATATTTCGAGAATCAAATTTAAATTTTAGATTTACTGATACTAGAATAAAATGTGTATCACATGATGTTTACACTAAATCATGTAAATTGCTAAAAAATTATGTACAAAACACATATTATGCATTTATCGATTCTATGTAATTTAATGCATAACCTCCTTTCCCTACTTTGGTGGGTACTGAAACGGAGAAAACAAAGAAAAAAGAACTGTTACAGAGAGAAAGAAAACATAAAATTCACGTGGGCACGGGCCACGTAGGAGAAAAAATATGGGGACAACAAGAGGAATTAACAATTCAAAGATAAATATGTGTGTAAAGATTTTGTGCAATTTTTAACACAAAATAATTAATCAGGTGCTTCTTACGTTTCGTGAATAATTAGACATTAAAAAAGTATTCAAAACTCTTTTGTTAATAGTTGAGACTTTAAAGATTCTATTAAACCACTTTGTTGAAACCTCATTTACTAGGATAAAATACTTGTCTTATCCGTACTCGATATTTACCCTAAGTCATGTAAATTTAATACTATTAAAAGAATTTATGTACAAAACACATTATACATTTATCGGTTCTATTTACTTTAATTTAATGCATAACTCAATTCTTGGTCAAGTAAAAAGATTGCCGATTGAATACTCCTACTTCATCATGCGTGGCTTTTTATCATACTTTGGCAGGTATTGAAAGGAAGAAAACAAAGAAAAGAACGGTTACAAAAAGAAAGAACATAAAAAATTTACGTGAGCGAGCCACACACAGGAGGTAAATGTGAGAAAAGAGGAATTAACATTGTTTCCCCCCAAAACAATGAAAATATGATAAAATTTCCAAGAATTTTTTTGATGTTTTTTTTTTTTTTTTAAATTATTAATCAGGTACTTCTCACGTTCCGTGAATAGTTGAGTGGGTTATTAAAACCGAGAGGGAGAAAATAAAGGAAAAAGAATAGTTAAAAAAAAAAAGAGAACACAGTAAATGCATGCGAGCATGCCACGTAGAAAATAAAGTGAGGACATGCAAGAAGAATTAACAATTTAGTGATAAATATACGCTCAAAGTTAGATGATGAGGGAAAATATATCCAGAAATTATAATTTTTTTGAGTAGTACAACAACAAATTTGATCATTTTCTTAATAAAAAAAAATGAATGGACCTAGTAAAATTCTCAAAAAATTCTTCAATTTTTTTTTTTTTTTTTGAATAGGTGATTAATCAAATGCTTCTCACATTTTATGCATGGTTGGGTGGAGGAAGAAAACAAGAAGAAGAGAACGGTTACAGAAAGAAAAAAAGTACACTGAAAATGCACGTGAGTGCGCCACGTAGGAAATAAAGTGATGTCATGTAAGAGGAATTAACAATTCAAAAATAGATATTCTTAAAGTTGAATGATAAAGACAAATATATCTAAAAAAATATATATACAATGAGAGCAAATATAATTTTTTTTTGAGAAGTATAAAAATAAATTTAACCCTTTCCTTAAAAAAAAGAACGAATGATCTTGTAAAATTTTCAAAAAACTCTTCGATTTGTTTTAAAAAATAGACGTTTAATCAGGTGCTTCTCACGTTTGGTGAATAGTTGAGCTATAAAAGAATATCCAAAAAATATTTTGAGAATCAAATTTTAAACTCTAGATTCACTAATACTAGGATAAAATACGTATCACTTGATGTTTACATTAAATCATGTAAATTGCTATAAATTTAGGTACAAATACTATTATGCATTTATCGGTTCTATGTAATTTAATGTGTAAATCCTTTTTCCTACCTTGGCAGATACTGAGATGGAGAAAACGAAGTATAAAAACTGTTATAGAAAACAGTAAATTTCACGTGGGTACGTGCCACGTAGGAAAAAAAATATGGGGACGATAAGAGCAATTAACAATTGAATGATAAATGTGTGTGTAAAATTGAATGATAAGGACAAATATATCAAAAAACATATAACAAAAAGCAAATATACTAATATTTTTTTGAAAAGAACAATAATAAATTTGATTCTTTTCTTAAAAAAACAAACAAACGAATCTTGTAGAATTCTCAAGAAATTCTTCAAAAACAAATGATTAATCAAGTGCTTCTCACATTTCATGAATAGATGGAACATAATATATATATATATATATATATATATATACACGTGCTAGCGTTACAAAGAAAACAAAGAAAAAAGAACGGTTACAAAAGAAAGAGAGAACACTGTAAATGCATGCGAGCGTGCCACGTAGGAAATAAAGTAAAGATCGACATGCAATATGAATTAACAAATCAGTGATAAATATATACTCAAAGTTAGATGATAAGGGTAAATATATTCAAAAAATATAATGAAGAGAAAATATAATCTTTTTGAGAAGTACAACAATAAATTTGATTCTTTTTTTGAAAAATAAATAAATAACATAAAATAAAATGAACGAATATAGTAAAGTTCTCAAGAAATTCTTTAATTTCATTTTTTCTTGAAAAATAAAAAGAAGTGATCAATAAGATACTTCTCACATTTAGTATATAATTGAGTGGACTGTTGAAATTGAAGGGGAAGAAAACAAAGAAAAAAGAGCGGTTACAAAAAAAAAGAAAGTACATTGCAAATGTCGAGTACGCCACGTAGGAAATAAAGTGTTGGCATGTAAGAAAAATAAACCATTCAGAAATATATTATTTAAGTTGGATGATAAGGACAAATATATCAAAAAAAATAAAAAATGAAGAGCAAATATAATTTTTCTGAGAAGTTCAAAAACTAATATCTTTCATTAAAAAAAAAAAAGGAACGAATGATCTTAAAGAATGAATGGTCTTGTAAAATTCTCAAGAAATTCTTCGATTTGTTTTAAAAATAGATGATTAATCAGGTGTTTCTCATGTTGCGTGAATAGTTGAGCTATAAAAGAATATCCAGAAAACCATTTTGAGAATCAAATTTTAAATTCTATATTCATTGTTACTAAGATAAAATACGTATTACATGATGTTTACGCTAAATTACGTAACTTGCTAAAAAATTATGTATAAAATCCATATTATTTATTTATCAATTTTTATGTAATTTAATGCATAGCCCCCTTTTCCTACTTTGGTGGATACTGAGACGGAGAAAACAAAGTAAAAAAACTGTTATAGAAAAAAAAAAGAAAGCAAAAAATTCACGCGTGTGCACCACATAGAAAGTAAATATGGGGACAAGAGGAATTAATAATTCAAGGATAAATATGTGCGTAAAGTTGGATGATAAGGATAAATATATCAAAAAAATATAACAAAAAATAAATCTACTAATATTTTCTGAAAAAGTACAAGAACAAATTTGATTCTTTTCTAAAAAAAAGAACGAATCTCGTAGAATTCTCAAGAAATATTTCGAAAACAAATGATTAATTAAGTGCTTCTCACATTTCATGAATGGATGGGACATAATGCATAAACGTGCCTCTTAACTCGACCGTCAGTTGACATTTACGCCCTTCAACTTTAGGTGTATATAAATAGACACTTAAATATATTAAATCAAATAAGTAACACATGCGCCTTATATGAAATCGTACAGAGTAATTCATGTCCTAAATCTATTATTCCACATAAAATACATAAGGAGTATCATTTATTGGCTTTTTTTTTTTTAAAATTTAATTAATGCATAACCCCCATTTCCATACTTTGTGTGTGAAAGAAAGAAAATATAAGTGCTCACTTTGTATTTTGTCAAGATTTTATTTATAATTATTTGCGCAAATTTTTACAAGTAAAAGTGCAGATTTTGTGCAGTTTTTAATACAAAATGACTAATCAGGTGCTTCTAACATTTCGTGAATTATTAAATATTAAAAAATATTTAAAACTCTTTTGTTCATGGTTGAGACTTTAAAGATTCTTCTAAACCACTTTGTTGAAACCTCATTTACTGGGATAAAATACTTTATCTTATTTGTGCTCGATGTTTACTCTAAGTCATGTAAATTTAATACTATTAAAAGAATTTATGTACAAAACACATATTATATATTTATAGGTTCTATGTACTTTAATGCATAACTCCTTTTTCCGTCATGTCAAAAAGATTTTCGACTGAATGCTCCTACTTCATCATGCTTGGACTCTTTACCATACTTTAGCGGGTACTGAAAGGAAGAAAACAAAGAAAACAACGGTTACAGAAAGAAACAATATGAAAAGTTTATGTGAGTGTGCCATGTAGGTAGTAAAGGTGATTGAAAAGAAGAACTAAAACTTCAGGAATAAATATGTACTCAAAGTTCGATGATAAAGGCAAATAATTATCTCATCCGTGCTCGATCTTTTTACTAAGTCATGTAAATTTAATACTGTTAAAAGAATTTATGTACAAAACAGAAATTATGCATTTATCGATTCTATTTACTTTAATACATAAGTCCCTTTTTGGTCAAGTCAAAAAGATTGAATACTAAATGCTCCTACTTCATCATGCTTGCCTTTACCATACTTTGGCGGGTACTGAAAGGAAGAAAACAAAGACAAGAATGGTTACAAAAAGAAAGAACATGAAAAATTCTCGTGAGCGTGCCATGTAGATGTAAAGGTGAGACAAGAGGAATTAATAATTCAGTGATAAATTTATGCTCAAAGTTGAGTGATAATAAATATATTTAAAAAGTACTAGTTTAACTGCATGTGCCTTGCACTTGTAACGTTTAATTTTTTAAAATTAAATGATTTCATCCATTGCGGAAATTTTTAGTGACGTGTAAAAAGTTCAACTCACTTTTCAAAGATCCTTCACATTTTAATATAATAATGTAAATATAAACATATATTTTAGTGTAAACACATATATATTTTACCACCAGAAGTTTCAAGTGATTAACCGATCATCACTTTTGTGTTTCTCATACAATACCTCTTTCCCTTGCAACCAGAGGCTAAGAGAGACGATCAATTTGAATCATATATGTAGTACGATTTTTTTTTCTATATTTAAAATCTTTTCTTGTTTTCAAAGTCAAATCTTTACGAAATCATTGATTACATTCTTATTATGTACTTAAAACTTTTAAAATTTGACACTTCTTAAATTTTTATTATTCTACTATTTTTATATTTATTTTTAGATTTTTCAAATCTTCTTAAATCAAATTTAGTTGATTTAGAATTGTTAAACTAAGGAAAAAAATTTTAGTTGTCATTAATTCTAAAGACTTCTAATAAGAAAAGGTTTTACCATAAATATATTTAATTAATTTTCAATACTTAAATATTAGGAAAAATCATTAATTTTGATGACTTCTAATAAAGAAAGTTTTTATCATAATATATTTAATTAATTTTCAATGCTTAAATATTAAAAAAAAAATAGTGAAAACACGATTTTGTCTAAAACAAAGATTTTTAACGATGGACAAAAAGTTCAAATAATATTTCTAAGGCCCTTCACACTTTTAATATATTATACATAATAAAGAGTAAATATAGTATTTTAAAAGGTACAAGAACAAATTTGGGGCTTTGAGTTGTAGGTGACAAAAGAGTTTTAAAATGAGGTGTAGGTGACACAAGTCTTAATAATTGAGTGGAGGTGACAATTATTTTATTATGGATTAAGAAGTAAGTTTGAGAATGACCCAGAAGTTTTTAAATTTTCACTTTGATCCAAATATTTACCTAATATAACGGAAAATGGAGGAAAAAAAGGCGCGTTTCTCTCTCTTCTCATCCATTGTTGTTTACTCTCTATAACCGATTTTTGTTGTTCATTGTTGCTGCTGCTTTATTCATCATCTTCTGCTTCATTATCATTATCTTCTACTTCATTATCATCTTCATCTTCTTCTTGTTGACCATTGTTGTTGTTGTTTTTACCGTTACTGTTGCTATTTGGCCAATTTCTTAGGTCAAATTTTATTTCGTATATCACTTTCCACTTCGGCATTACTTGATAGGAGACTTTGGTAAGTCAATTATGATTTTTAGTTGAATTTTTCATCTGGGTAACTGCTATTGTGTTGTTTTTTCAACAATAGATAGCACGCGAACATGAATGCAACATAAGGGCCATCTGTTTAAACAGATCAATCATCTGTCGCGACAGATGAGACATCTATTTCAATGAAAGACTCATATGTTGGATTCATGTTTATGATTCTATAGTGCCGTAATATGAATCGAACAGATAGGTCATCTGTTGTAACATATGACCTATCTATAGCAACAAATTAGTTATCTGGTGCAACATGATAAATATCTATTATAACAGATTAGTAACCTGTTGCAACAGAACCTGAACTCGGTTCCAACAGACGTGTTGTCTGTTGCAGCATATTATTAACCTGTTGTAACAGAACTTGAACTCGATTCCAACAGACGGTAAATATCTTTTGCAATATATTAGTAACCTGTTGTGTTAGAACCTGACCTCGATTCCAACAGATCATCGTCTGTTACAATAGGTAAGTCATCTATTGCAATAGGTTAATTATCTGTTACAGCATGTCCCTCATCTGTTGGAATCAACTTTAAAGGTGCCTTAGTACCGTAATATCTATCCCAATAGACGCTTCATCTGTTGCAACAGATATATATAATCTGTTGCAATATATGATCACCTATTAGAATAGATGAATCGTCTGTTGAAATCAGCTTCAAGAGCATAACATAAATCCCAACAGGTAAGTAATCTATTGCGACTGATCACTTACCCGTTGCAACAGATTACACATATGTTGGGATTCATTTACGGTACTATGAAATTACTATTAACTTTTTTAACAAATGACTTTATTTAGGTACCACTAATGGAGGGATCAATAACAATAGGGGTGGATTGTCATGGTCAATGGATCGAGAAGAACAATCGATATGTATGGCATTGAAAAGAGGGTGAAATTCTAGAGACGATAGCTATGACAATCCAAAGTGATGTTTCGTATGATGATTTTGTGAACTTAATCATCAGCTTTTGTGGACTGAATTGTCAACTGGAAGAACTCGTCATCATCTATATGCACAGCTCCTTTAAAAATCAGAGGGTACTACCTTTCAAGCTAACTGATCAGGTTCGGTTGCATGCTTATCTTAGTGATTCATCTAGGCTGGTGTTAAGGGTGTACGTGGTTGAAAAGTCAAGAGAGAATGAGAGCCATATCGTAGAAGAAGAAGAACAACAAGACATCTTTGATGATAGGTTGGATAATCTAGACAGTCTGGCAATCTTCAAGACGACGGAATCGACTTTTTCAATGGAATGTCATTCAAGGAAAAGAATGAACTATCTACCACTTTGTTTATTTGTTGCTTGAAAAAAGATTTCAGAATAAAGAAGGTGATTAATTCGAGCAGTGTCTTTTGCTACAAATATGTTAACCCAAACTGCAAGTGGTGGTTGAGAGAGGTGAAGTACGTAAGTTCTGACAGATTCGTCATTCATAAACATGAAAAGCATCACATATGTGATTCGGAGATCATCTCGGGCTAAAATCCTCATACCACGGCAAAGGTCCTCAATGAATATTTCAAGAGTTGTTTCCCCGATGGCAAAGACCCTTCTACAAGGGTTATGTCCAATCAACTCCTTATGGAATTGGGTGTCCTGTCAGTTATTGGAAGATATATACAACAATGGGGATTGCCAAGGACTTGGTTAGGGAGACACACGAGCATGGGTATGTAGTCTTGGATGCCTACCATTACATAATTGAGTCCACAAATCCCGGAAGTAAGACGTCATTGCATGTTGATGAAAATGGAAGGTTCTGTAGACACCTAATTTTGTCCCTCCCCAATCACTTTTACTCATTTTACCTTATCCTACCGTATACCCTCAACCCTGTAATTATCCCTCCATAAATGACAAAAAATCAAAACCAACTCTAAACAAATCTTATCCCAAAAATTCCCACATAATCCCAATTGATAACAAATTAACAACCTTCCCCATTAAAAGTGGACAACACATCACTATACTACCTCACCCTATACCCCTACCCTACCTAACCTCACCCCACTCATATTTTTTCCTCATAATATACATACCCACCTACGGATACAGTGAAAGGGGAGAAAAAAGGGGAACAACAATACAAGCCATATATACAATTCACACACACATGCGCCTCTCATCCATTACTGACCCTCACAAAAGGACCTCACCATCAACAGACACTTATCATCACCTTCACAATATACCACGCACACAGAGGTCTCACTAGAAAACACAGAATTCCACACACACTCATGCACAGTAGTTAGAGAGAGAGAGATCGAAATTAAGAAAAAAGAGAGGGAGAGAGCTGCGAAAGAGTGAGAGAGATTCGTGGGAGAGAACTTTTTTCGGCAAGTTCTCACCGGAAAAACCCTGCTACCATCCTTTCTTCTTCGTTTCATCCATTGTTGGGGCTCGCCGGAGCTCCGACGATACAAAAAGTAAATCCAACCATCATCCCATCATCTTCTTGTCGCTATTGGGGGTCACCGGAGCTCCGATCAACTCGTAGCAGTCCAAGTACCGCAGCAAAACAAGTCAACCGATCATTGGATTTAGTTCCGATGAAATCTGTTACGGATTCTTGATATTTTAATATTTTGGGTCTAATTTGGTGATTAAATCGAGTTCAGGATCAAGTTTTGTGAGTTTGGGTTCGGTTTAAGGTTCGGTGGCGCTCTAATCAAGTAACCCGATTTGATCGAAATAAAGTCATCATTTGAGGTCCAATTCTTCAACTCTATTCTTCTCCTATTTTACCCTCACATGATGTGTTGATGTTATGAATATGAATGATTTGTTGTTTGGTATATTTGAATCTTTGTTGTGTGTTGGTTGACGTTGGTTTCAAACTTTGAACACTTGAATTGATAATCGAAGTATGTGATAATTTGGTTGATGGATCAGGGGATCGGAATTTGATAAAAAATGGATAAATTAGCTGCTTTGATTCATTGTCATTGTTAATTTTGCATCTAATTGTCAATTTCACGATAGTATAATGATAGGTCGAACGGGGTGGGCAACAGTAGGCTTGGTTAGGCAAATTGAGAACTTGTGGATTATAGAATGTTTGAAATATATGTTGAATGACTTTGTTTTATCGACTTTGACTCAATTGTACTCATTTGGCCGGGTAATGCCCCTAGGTATCTGTATTGCCTTATTCGGAGAATGCCTCGAGAAAGTTGTACCAAAGATGGTGCACGTTCAAGGCCCGGATTGTCGGGTGGAGTTTAGTTTAGAATAAAATAGGATTTATATTTTTGCATTTTTATTTTGGAACTGTATAATTCGGACTGGACACTACACTTCTAGATTTATTTTATTTTGTGTGTTCGATTGATTGTTTCATGTATTTTGTGTGGTTTATACATTTGTAATGCCAAACTAGCCGATACGCCTCACCAAGAGACCGTGGTCGAACCACGGGATCGAAGGGTGCCTAACACCTTCCCCTCTGTCAACAGAATTCCTTAGCCGGAATCTCTGTTCGCGGATCAGTATTCAGAGTCAAACTGTTTTGAAAAAATGATTTCCAAAGGTGACTTGGCACACCCGATCTATGCCAAGTGGCTACTCTAATTTCGAATGTAAAAACAATCCTTCTTCGAAACAAATCATTTTCTTTTGTCACTGAATAATAAAAACCCTTTCGAACTCAAAACGAATCTTTTTGGCGTTTAAAAAGGGGTGTGACAGCTCTGGCGACTCTGTTGGGGATTTTTCAGAATTCGAGCTTATTTTGGAGTTGTATCGGTTTAGTTTGGCACTATAGGTGTATAGACATTTTTTTTTGTGTTGTTTTGTTTTATTGTATTATTATTGTTGAGCGCCTACGTGCTCTTTGTTTATAGTTTTTATCTTATATGTTACCACTTTATATTTGGCATTATGTGCATAACCCGAGTCATTCTTTCTGCAACAAGTCCGTAGTACACGTGTTGTACACGACCTCTAGTTGAGTCACCCTTATTTTAGGGGGGAGCCGTCGGTGTTATGGAATAGGTGAAAAGCAAAGCAGCCACTATTGACCATACGCTCCCCCAAACAGCCTTGTTAGTGAACCCCAATGTAGGTCAACCTTTAGGTCATGCTTATGTGCATCATATTGAAGACCTAGCTGGGCCCACTTGATCCTTTGTAGGAAACTCACCTCTAAAGCATCCCTACGTGCTAAATGTTGCATCTTTGAGAGTAACAAGGTCATTTGACAGACTGATTTGGGCAAAAGCATGAGTTAGAAGCAACGTGTGAAGGAAGAAAATTGTTGAAAAAAGGAAGAAAAAAAAAGAGTGAAAAAAAAAGAGATTTGGTAGTTTTTAGGGTTCTTTATGGCTTTTGTTTTTTCACAATTCAAAAATTCAAAAAAAAAATATTTTTTTTTTACTTTTTGCACTCATTTCCCAAAACATCAAAAATGTTGAAAAGATTTTCTTTTGTTTCTTTAGTAAGCATTCATAATTCAAAAATTTCAAAATTTTTTTTCCTTAATAGGAGCGTTTTATAAAAGAAAGTCAAAAGATGGTAAAAGTTTTGTGCATCTCTTATAACGAAAATACCAAAAAGATTTTCTCTTTCATAGTTGTTGGTGTCAGTCTTCTGTGAAGTGTCAAACTACAACAACAACAACAACAACAAACCCAGTGTCAAACTAAAAACTCAAAAATATTTTATTGTTTTTCATCTTCTGTTTGTGGTCGCGTCTCTCAAGTCAGGGTTCAGTCTGTTATTTAATCCTTAATTGTCCTATCTGGACGAACTACACACCCCTAATTCTCCTCTCTCGGGAGTGAGATACGTAGGAAGCTTATTGTTGGTTCGGGGATCTTATTTAAAAAATCAAAAAAAGATTTTCTTCTCGTCATTTAGAGTAGGTGTTTCATATATGCCTTGAAAACAAAAATACAAAAAAAGATTTTCCTTAAAAATAAAACTAAAAAAAATATTTTTCTTTAATAGGTTCAAGTTTCATTTTCTTATGAAATTCAAAATTGAAAACCCAAAAAGAGTTTCTTTGGTAATCATAAGTTTCATTTTTTATAGGTTATTAAATCTAGAAAATTCAAAAAAAAGATTTTCGTCTATTCTTTTGAAAATTTGTCATTTTTCTTTTCTTCTTAAAATTTCAATAAAAAGAAAAAGAAAAAGAGTTTAATTGGTCATTTTGGCAAGACTTCACGAACTATGCACACCTGATTCTCCTCTTTCGGGAGTGAGATACGTAGGCACCCTTCTTGGGTTTGGTGATCTTTTTTTTTAAAAGGAGAGATTTTGAGAAAGTGTTGAACTCTAACACATTTGCTATCTCTTGTTCAGTTAGTTTGAGGTGGTTGGTTTGTGGCATTTTGGTTGGTCCTCCATATTGCATCAAGTCACAGAGAAGGTTATGGCCAACAAGGATATCGAGTTTTTTGTCACTAATCAGACAGGGAGTTCGGGAAATGAGAATTTAGGAGATAATGAAGAGATTCGGAAATTAAGGCAACAAGTGATAGAAATACATCGAGCTTGGGCTAATGGATTGCCGCCTCCTCCAGTTCCCACTGATAATCTGGAATATCTTTCTAGATTGCCTCCCGTGTCATATGCATAATTTTCCATTTTTGTTAATATGCCACAACATGCATCAGGATCGACTCCGGGGCAACAATATCCAACCACTTTCAATGTTCATTTTCTCACTCCCCAATCCAAGACTACCACATACTCGACTCCACTTGTTGTTCATGATTTTGCGGTGCCACCCCCACCTGAAGCTCCTACTTTTGATGTTCATCCACAAGTTGTGCTTCCCTACTCTATAAGAGAGCCTGTATTGAATATTACTGGTGATCAGTATTACACTTTCGAGCCTACATTTATGTTGACTGGTCTTTATGGTGACACTCACCCGCCTGAATTTCCTCCTAACACTGAGAAGCCTGTTATGACAGAGAAACAAGAGAAAATGACCAGAATATTGAGAAGTTTGGAACTGGCTATGAAGAACTTGCAAGGACTTGGGGGTTACAAAAGTGTCTCATATAAGGACTTATGCATGTTTTCAGGGGTCAACCTTCCTCCTGGCTTTAAAATGCCAAAGTTTGAGAAATATGACGGACATGGGGACCCAGTTTCACATTTGAGATGCTATTGTAACCAATTAAGAGGCGCTGGAGGGAAGGAAGAACTACTCATGGCTTATTTCGGGGAGAGTCTTTCAGGCCTTGCTTCGGAATGGTTTGTTGACCAAGACATTGACAAGTGGATTAGTTGGGATGACCTAGATAATGAATTCGTGCAACAATTTTAATACAATATGGAGTTGATTCCTGAAGAGAAATCCCTAACTAATATGAAGAAAAAGAGTACTAAAACTTTCAGAGAGTATGCGGTTAGATGGCGTGAACAAGCTGCTTGGGTGAAACCGCCAATGAAAGAAAGTAAGATAGTGGAGGTATTTATTCAAGCGCAGGATGAATCTTATTATTAACACTTGTTACCTTCATTAGGCAAGCCATTTATTGAGGTCTTCAAAATGGGGGAGATGGTAGAGGATGGAATTAAGACCGGTCACATTGTGAGTTTTGCCATATTGAAAGCGACTAATCAAGCAATTCAAAAAGGTTCGGAAAGTGTCGGAGGGAAGAAGTATGAGGAATATACATCTACCATTGTAGTTGGACAACAGGCACGGGAAAGAGGACCCCACCATCGTTATCCACAGGCTCAAACCCAAGTTTATGCCCAAGCTCCACAGAATCTTTCCCGAAATCCATTATACTCTATTCCTCCACCTCCATATCTAGTATACAATGCACAACCCTATGGTCAATTCCCTTCTTACCCACAATGGCGTGTACCAACTCTTCAGAGTCTTCCTCAAACTCCACAAACATACCAAAGCCCTTCTAGGCCAGATGTTCGGTCCAAGTTAAATAATGAAATGAGGCAGAAGTCGAGGGATAACTTCACACCAATTGGAGAGTCGTATGCAATTTTATTCCATAGATTGGTACAACAGGGCATAATCACTCCTCTCCTTGGGTATACTCCTGACCCACATTCAAGAAGTTTTGATCCTAATGTACGATGTGCATATCATTCTGATGTTCAGGGTCACAATATTGAAGATTATCATGCTTTGAAAAGAGAAATTGAAAAAATAATTCAAGATAAATCAATCATGGTATAGAACATTGACAGTGAGGAAAGCTCTAGTCATGCTGATATGCAAACCAGTGGCTAAGATGTCAGGCTGAGCAATTAAGAAGTCACTTCTCTCCTTACTAGGAAGGGGTCTGGTAGCTTGTTTTGTTTTATTTTCTGTTGTCCGAATTATTTCAGGGTTGTACTTCGGGATCTTTCTTGTTTTGTCCTTTTGTTGTTTATGTTCAAACCCTTCTATATTTTGTTTCCACTAAATGAAGTGTCCTATTTTTTTTTGTGTTTTAAATATGTGTTGTTTGTTTGTTTTCTTTACATAGTATATTTTATGTTGATTCTAGTAATATGACATGCTAGCGGAATTTTCAGCCAGATCTTAAAATCCAATTTAAGCATGAACATTGAATCAGAGGGTTAAAGTTAGAAAAAGAAAGCATCTGAGAAAACAGGTAGAGTGCTGAGACATTTGGTGATCAAGCCTTCTTTGAAAATTAAGGCAATTATTTAGAGAATCACAAGAATAACTTGATTATCAATTGAAAAACATAGCTCAATTAGGTCAAATAGAAGATATGTGATCCCGAGGAATAGAACGAAAATCAACTCCACGAAAGCGTGAGTCATTCAATGTGAGGGATGTACAACAAAGATGGAGTTGTATGTTCGGCAAGTGTAGAAGAAGAGGTGGTACATATGTTCGGGGCAAGTTAGTGTTGTAAAACATGTCATAAGTGATATTGATCGTGCACTTTTATATTGCATGATATGTGCTTGCATTTTCAAGAATTGATATGATGAAGGCATTTCATTCTGCTATCCAAACATCGTGTCTCCTTTGTTTACCCCATTTGAGCTTTACTCCTATTTTCTTTCGTACCCCTCTTTTGGAATCAAAATAGAGTCAAAAAAATATATATGTCCAAAAAAAAAGTGCCAAGACAAATAGAGTCAAAAAAATTCAAAGAGAAAAGAGTGTCAATAAAAGAAAAAGAATCAAAAGTCTAAATCATGCAAAACAAGCTGCCAGAACTACGCATGACCTGATTCTCCTCTCTCAGGGTGAGATACATAGGCTGCCCTACTAAGGGCTCGGTCCAACCAAATAAACAATTTAGAGTCACCCAGCCAAAAGAAACTGGGGCATGAGTTAATCCTCATTGTTTGAGTCGATTCTAAAAGTTGTAAGTCCTACCCAACTTCAAGTGTCGTTTGGGCCTCATATCATCCTTTTTTTCTATCCTTATCCAAAAGTCAAGTTACAACCAAAGAAAGACCTTCAGATCAATCTTTGAGAATATTAAGGTTAAGCATGCAATGGATATAATGACACATTTTAGGAACTACTTGTCTTCATCAGCATAAGGAATCAGGAGAGAAATAAAAATGAGAGAGTCTTATCAGTGAAAACCCTCATGGGCACTGTAAGATGACTGTGAGTTGAGAGAAATAAAAATGAGAGAGTCTTATCGGTGAAAATCCTCACGGGCACCATCAGGCGATGTTGAGCTGAGAGAAAGAGAATGAGAGGGGCTTGCTGGCGAAAACTCTCCAGGCCGCCACTAGCCGAATGAGGTCTCCGAATGCAATTGGCCCAAGGAAGCAACTCTAGTTCAGGGTCATTAACTCAATAACAATTTGTGAGAGTTTTGGATAGAAAGATCAGGCAGTTTAATCCGATATGAGGGTCATAATCATTAGAGTTGACTGTCATTTTCAGATAAACTTTTATTTTATATTTTTCAATAGGGATATTCATTGTCATTTGTTTCTTCTCTATAGTTATATTTTTATCTTCTTAAGTCAGTTATCCAAATAAAATAAAAATTATTGTCATTTTTCTCTTGTCTTTGAGTCAAAAGTCCATGTCAAAACAAGTGACAAAAGATTCCAAAACTAGCTACTAGCTTCTTCAATTGCACTAAGCAAGACAAAAGGCCAGCGCATGAAAGAGACATGATTGTAAGCCGAAAAAAGGCACGCAGAAAGCTTTGTCAATAGGCAAATCTGGGAACTCATGAAAATACCAAGGTTTAATGGATTTATCTGGGAAGCATGGTAAAGCAGAGATACTGTGTTTATTTTAGAGTCACTCTTAATAATCTGAGTTTGGGTCAATGACGCGATAAAGCAGGGGCAAGTGCCAGCAATCAAAAACAAAATGAAGGGAATGAACATTGGAGCAGGTGTTGGGACAACCAAGTGCTGCAAACCACCACTAAGTTTTTACTGACAATTTTTTTTTTTTTTGAAACAGGGGCAAATTTGCTTTACTTAATTCAGCTACCCTTGGAAAAGCACATCCGTGGAAATTTACTTTCTGTTCAGGACCCTCCTGGAAAATGGGAATTTGCTTTCTGTTCAGGACCCTCCTGGAAAATGGGAATTTACTTTCTGTTCAGGATTCTCCTGGAAAATGGAAATTTACTTTCTGTTCAGGACCCTCCTGGAAAATGGGAATTTACTTTCTTTTCAGGACCCTCCTAGAAAATGGCAATTTATTTTATGTTCAGGACCCTCCTGAAAAATGGGAATTTACTTTATGTTCAGGACTCTCCTGAAAAATGGAAATTTACTTTATGTTCAGGACCCTCCTGAAAAATGGGACATTATTTTCAGAAAAATGAAGTCTTTCTTGATCATAGTCCTTGTTTGGATAATTCAAGCAACATTGGTAAGGAGACACACTTCCTTGGTTTGGTAATTTAGGCGACATGGGTAAGGAGACACTTTTTTTTGGGTAATTCAATCAACATTTGTAAGGAAACTCACTTCTTTGTTTGGGTAATTCAAGTAACATTTGTAAGGATACACGCTTCCTTGTTTTGGTAATTCAAGCAACATTTGTGAGGAGACGCATTTCCTTATTTGGGAAATTCAAGCAACATTTGTGAGGGGACACACTTCCTTGTTTGGGCAATTCAAGCATCATTGGTAAGGAAACGCACTTCCTTATTTTGGTAATTCAAGTTGCATTGGTAAGAGTATGCACTTCCTTGTTTTGGTAATTCAAGAGGCATTGGTAAGGAGATGCACTTCCTTGTTTGGTAATTCAAGCAGCATTGGTAGGGAGATGCACTTTCGTGTTTGGTAATTCAAGCGATATTGGTAAGGAGATGCACTTACTTGTTTGGTAATTCAAGCAGCATTGGTAAAGAGACACACTTTCTTGTTTGGCAATTAAGGCGGCATTGGTAAGGAGATGCACTTTCTTTTTTTGGTAATTCAAGCGGCATTGGTAAGGAGATGCACTTCCTTGTTTGGTAATTCAAGCAGCATCTATAAGGAGACATACTTTCTCGTTTGGTAATTCAAGCGATATTGGTAAGGAGATGCACTTCCTTGTTTGGTAATTCAAGAAACATTTGTAAGGAGACGCACTTCCTTGTTTGGTAATTAAGGCGGTATTGGTAAGGAGATGCACTTCCTTGTTTGGTAATTCAAGCGGTATTTATAAGGAGACACACTTTCTAGTCGGAATCCCTCACTTTAATTCTTAGGAGATGCACTTCCTAGTCTTGGTCATTCAATTTTACTCTCAAGAGATGCATTTCTTGGTCAGAGTCTTAATTCATCATTGCAACATGCAAGTAGGAGTCCGCCTGAAGAACAAGGCGAATAAATAGGAAATCAAGCAACAAAGTGAAGAAAGTCAAGCAACAAAGTGAAGAAGCTGAAAGTCAAGCAACAAGGTGAAGAAAATGAAAGTCAACAGATCGAAAAATAGCAAGTTAGGATCCCGTCTGGAGAACAAGGTGATGAAATTGAAAATCAAGCAATAAGTTGAAGAAATTGCAAGTCAGGAACCCTCCTGAAAAACACGGTGATGAAACTCAAGTTAAGAGTCCAAAAGAAGCAGCATAGATAGGATTTTGTAATTTCATTTATGTTCTAACTTGTAATTTTTATTTTTGATGTAATGACAGAGCCGCGGACTGGAACCTCGACGGGACCTCACTCAACTCTCCAACTCGGTATAGTCCTTCTCCTTTCAATCCTTTAAGATACCTGTGACTTGATTACCTCGTAACTTGGGTAGGTAGGATGTCCTAAGTCAAGACCCGATTGCTTTTTTTCTTCCATCTGTTTCTCTGAATAATGGCCGGGACAAAATTTTGTCTCGTTATCTACTTATTTGTCTGAAAACACTTCGTGTTTACATTCAAAGGGGGCATGATGTAGACACCTAATTTTGTCCCTCCCCAATCACTTTTACTCATTTTACCTTATCCTACCGTGTACCCTCAACCATGTAATTATCCCTCCACAAATGACAAAAAATCAAAACCAGCTCTAAACAAATCTTATCCTAAAAATTCCCACATAATCCCAATTGATAACAAATTAACAACCTTCCCCATTAAAAGTGGACAACACATCACTATCCTACCTCACCCTATACCCCTACCCTACCTAACCTCACCCTACTCACATTTTTTCCTCACAATATACATACCCACCTACGGATACAGTGATAGGGGAGCAAAAAGGGGAACAACAATACAAGCCATATATACAATTCACACACACATACGCCTCTCATCCATTACTGACCCTTACAAAAAGACCTCACCATCAACAAACACTCATGATCACCTTCACAATATACCACACACACACGGGTCACACTAGAAAATATAGAATTCCACACACACTCATGCACAGTAATTAGAGAGAGATCGGAATTGAGAATAGAAAGAGGGAGAGAGCTACTAAAGAGTGAGAGAGATACGCGGGAGAGGACTTTTTCCGACAAGTTCTCATCGGAAAAACGCTGCTACCATCCTTTCTTATCGGTTTCATCCATTGTTGGGGCTCGCCGGAGCTCCGACGATATGAAAAGTAAATCCAACCATCATCCCGTCATCTTCCTGTCGCTATTGGGGGTCGCCGGAGCTCCGATCAACCCGTAGCAGTCTAAGTCCTGCAATAAAACAAGTCAACCGATCTTGGATTTGGTTTCGGCGAAGTCTTTTATGCATTCTTGATATTTTAATATTTTGGGTCTGATTTGGCGATTAAACCAAGTTCGGGATCAAGTTTTGTGAGTTTGGGTCCGGTTTAAGGTTCGGTGGCTCTCTAATCAAGTAACCCGATTTGATCGAAATAAAGTCGTCATTTAAGGTCTAATTCTTCAACTCTATTCTTCTCCTATTTTACCCTCACGTGATGCATTGATGTCATGAATATGAATGATTTGTTGTTTGGTATATTTGAATCTTTGTTGTGTGTTAGTTGACGTTGGTTTCAAACTTTGAACACTTGAATTGATAATCGAAGCATGTGATAATTTGGTTGATGGATTGGGGGATCGGATGATAAAAGATGGATAAATTTGCTGCTTTGATTCATTGTCATTGTTAATTTTGCATCTAATTATCAACTTCGCGAAAGTATCATGATAGGTCGAACGGTGTAGGCAACAGTAGGCTCGAGTAGTCAAATTGAGAACTTGTGGATTATGGAATGCTTGAAATATATGTTGAATAGCTTTATTTTATCGTCTTTGACTCAATTATACTCATTTGGACGGGGAACGCCCCGAGGTATCTGTATTGCCTTATCCGGGGAATGCCACGAGAAAGTTGTATCGAAATATGGTTCACGGTCAAGGCCCGGAACGTCGGGTGGAGTTTAGTTTAGAATAGAATAGGGTTTATATTTCTGTATTTTTATTTTGGAACTGTATAATTCGGACTGGACACTACACTTCTGGATTTGTTTTATTTTGTGTGTTCGATTGATTGTTTTATGTATTTTGTGTGGTTTATACATTTGTAATGCCAAACTAGCCGATACGCCTCACCAAGCGACCGTGGTCGAACAACGGGATTAAAGGGTGCCTAACACCTTCCCCTCGGTCAACAAAATTCTTTAGCCGGAATCTCTGTTCGTGGATCAGTATTCAGAGTCAAACTATTTTGAAAAAAGGATTTCCAAAGGTGACCTGGCACACCCGATCTATGCCAAGTGGCGACTCTGATTTCGAATGGAAATACAATCCTTCTTCAAAACAAATTATTTTCTTTTGCCACTGAATAATAAAAACCCTTTCGAATTTAAAACGAATCTTTTTTGCTTTTAAAAAGGGGTGTGACAGGTTCAAGTACTTTTTTGTATCCTATGGTGCTTGGATTCAAGGTTTTTGACATTTGAGAAAAGGCATAGCCGTCGATGGTACCTTCTTGGGGAGCAGTTATAATGGAGTTTTGCTAGCGGCGGTGGCACAGGATGTGGAGAATCACATCTTTCCTGTTGCTTTTTGTGTAGCGAACAAGGAATGTGATGCCTCTTATGGGTTCTTTTGAACAACTGCAAAGTTGCATTGAAGATACCGAAGAGTTGTGTTTTGTTTCGGATAGGCATCCAAGTATTCCAAAGATGGGTTCAATTTTCATCACTTCAGCTTACTTTGGTTGTTGCATCAGGCATCTTAGAAAGAACATTCGGACCAACTATCACGACGAATGGGTTGTGACCCTTTTTAATAAAACAGTTAAAGCATATAGTAGAGAGGAGTTTTTAGACCATTTCAATCAAATAACGGATATGAATCTCAAGGTAGCATAACTTCTCATATGTGTCAATTTCGAGAGATGGAGTCGAACATTTTGTCCGGTAGATAGGTACATTCTTATGAATTTAATGTCTTGTTTGAGTTACAAGTTTAGTATGATGTCGTACTAAGTGATTCTTTTGTATAGGTACAATATTATGACATCAAACATAGTTGAATCGGTGAATTAATTGTTTGGCGATGAAAGAGAATTTCCTATCAAGGCTTTGTTGAAAAAATAAACAAAAAGTGTGGCCAATTTTTTAATGAAAGGCGTGTGCAGTTCAAGGACGCAGGAACCCCATTTGTTCTAGAAATGAAAAAAATAATATCAACGAACATCAGTCTGAGGAATAGTTTATTATCTCATCAAATAGAAGATTACAAGTTTAGTATCACCGGTCATGGTGATGTTGCCACAATCGATCTTCAAACAAGATCTTGTACGTGCAAAGTTTTTTACTTGGACAAAATACCCTGTCCACATGCTATGACAGTGCTTCAAGCTTAATACGATATAAAATATGGACCTGAAATTTACAAGCACTTCTCTCAATATTATTCGGTGGAAAAATATACAATGGCATATAGTGGGCATATTACTTTGGTGTCTCCCGAAGAATCTTGAGTTGTTCCTGCAGAGCTTTTAGGGAGATTAATACCTCCTCCATATATTGATCCAAGCACTATCAAACCGGGAAGAAATCCATATAAGAGGAGGCATGGAGTCAGAGAATCATTTTCATCAAGAAGAAACAAGTGCTTCGTATGTAAGCGCGCTGGCCACAAAAGAACTACATGCCCGGATCATAATCCACCGTGATCGTTGTAATTGCAAAAACTTGTGTTGTTGTTTATTGTAGACTTTTATATATTTAACTCATTGTTGTGAACGTAATGTTATTATTTATTATATATAAAATATCTTTTTTAATAACTTGTGCATCAATAAAAAGAGGCAAAATATGAACTAAATAATACAACAGACCATAATTATTTTTAATAGATTACCCATCTATGGAAATAGATGGACATTAGCTGGAAGAACACAATACAGTTCCATCAAACTGAAATATTTTTCTCCAACAGATGACAAATCTGTCACAACAGATCAATAATCTGTTGACAGAAACCCAATCGATGATCAATCTGTTCCAACACATGGGCCATCTGTTGAAAGAACTCAAAAGCCAAAATTTCTATTGCTACTAGATTCAAAATTACTCCTTGCCTCCAACCGTCGACATGTTAACATGTATGTTATGTTTAGAAGAAATAGACAGAATGAAAATTGAATAAGAATTAAAAAGCTACAATCGACTAAAAATAAATTTTTCATTAAACGAAAAATAAAATACATTAGGTATAGATCCGCTATAGAAAAATTAAAATACATACGCTAAAAGAAAAAACACATTCTAATTATTATTATTATTATCATCATCATCATCATCATTAATGACAGCCAACCAATCAACTCGCAGCAATAGGGCCCTCATCAGCCTCTGCATTTCTCTGAACATCGTCGCTCTCACGGCGACCAACTCCCTATGAAGGTCATTAAATTGCCTCTGAAGTTCCCACACTGTGTCACGCAGAATAGCAATGTCCCAAACAGGATCAGCGATATCTAGAACACGCATGAATTGACAAATGTAAAGAAAATAATCCAAATGTAATATAACGTATACTACCAACTGGTAGATTTACACAAAAAAAAAACTTATCTCAACGAGAAAGGAATATGCTCTTTGAAGAGAAGTGGTTGAAGATGTCACACAAAAAGAAAAATACAATAAATAAATAAAGTTGACTAGAATGAAGATTAAGGAGGGACCTATTTATGGAGGATTGAATCTGGATGTGTTAGGAAAAAAGGCATGATTGTTCAGCTCCATTGTATTAATTACATTCAAACTAGTGGCATTTTGTTTCCTGTGAAAAGTCGCGACTTTTTCTTTTACATTAATATTTCTCACCTTTTCAAAATGGTTTGACACTTGATAACAACCGTTATTATTGAGCTGTTGTAACAGTTCGTCTATCTTTCATAACAGATTTATCATCTATTGCAATAGATGGTCTATATGTGCAACAGATGATCTGTCAAAATAGATTTATCATTTGTTGAAATATATGGTTTATACGAGCAACAGATGAGACATCTGTTGCAATATATGTATTATCTGTTGCGACAGATGGACCATTTATTGGAGGAGATGTTTTGATTTCTTCTAACAGCTGATTCATCTGTTGCAACAGATGGAGATTTGATTTATCAGCTGTTTTGAATGTGTTATATAAAAAGTTATGACTCTTCTCCTCTTTTTCAATAGTCATCACATGCGTGCAAATGAATAAACACTGTCTGGTCTGTTACAATAGATTTATCATCCGTTGCAACATCTGGTGCAACATATGTATTATCTGTTACGACAGATGGACCATCTATTGGAGGAGATATTTTGATTTCTTCTAACAGCCGATTCATTAGTTACAACAGATGGAGAATTTGATATGTTAGCTATTTTGAGTGTGTTTGATAAAAAGTCACGACTCCTCGCCTCTTTTTTAATAGTCATCACATGCGTGCAGATGAATAAATATTGTCTGTTCTATCGTAACAGATTTACCATCTGTCACAATATATGGATTATATGCTATGACAGATGGACCATATATTGGAGGAGATGTTTTGATTTCTTCTAAGAGCTAATTCATCAGTTGCAACAGATGGAGAATTTGGTTCATCAGCTGTTTTGAATGTGTTAGATAAAAAGTCATGACTCTTCACCTCTTTTTTAATAGTCATCACATGAGTGCTGAAAAATAAACACTATCTGACATGTATTGATAGGGTAGGAAAAATAAGGTGCGTGCAGATGAATGGATCCACTTTCATGCACGAGAGTTATGTATTATTGATCATGCTACTGTACCAGACACACAAAGTATAACGATTTTGTAAATGGAGTTTTTTACTGATTAGACATTGATCCTTCAAACAAGATCCTGCATTGTACAATTTAGTTTGATCGGTGTGAACTGATAAGGCTGAAGGGTTCCAAGATGGTGGTGTCGATACCCTGTTATAATTTAATGATAGTCTATGCTCATGTTTTTGTGTCAATTTCGGGGAAGGGTTCAAGTTTTTGGCGGCAGTGTAAATATCCAATAGTGATTGGACCGATTTTAATGGCGCAATGGACTTCTTAAAAGGCCTCCAAAGCCTCGCACTGTATCAAACAACGATGGAACTAATAGAAATTTCCCTGGTCCAAATTTATATGAATGGGTTGCTCAAGGAGACTATTATACAACAAAAAGTGCTTAGGAGGATACCTGTGTGGGAAGGAAGAGGTAGAGAAGACCATATATCATCTCAGACCTTGTTTAAGAGGAAACACAGGAAGGAAAGTAAGGAACTTCTAGCGAATCTGGCCAATGAAATTGACATGAGAAATGAAAAAACTGAATGTGCTTCAAATATGGAAGTGTATTCAAATATAAAAATCTGCCAGTCATTGAAGAAAAAGAAGAATGTCAAGAGGACTGGAGCTGGTCACTTTGCTAGAGACTGTAACTAGTGAGCGTGGCCTCAATGAAGACTCACAAAGTACAGGACTAGAACTCTAAGGAAGAAGCTTCGCGATCGCAGGAAATTGGTAAGATTTTTAGTTAAGAATAAAACCTGAACTAACAACTCCAGAAGTAAAAATAAGGGAAGCCAAGGCGTCAATTTTTGAAGTCTAACTTGCATGCCATGCCTTATGTTTGTGGATGTGATCAGGTCAATGGCAGTAGAAACAAAAAGATCTGAATTTAGGCAAAAATCCCATGCCTTGTTGTTTCCACTGCCTTTAACCTGACCAGAGCCATAAACAGGAGACATGTGATGCAAGTTTAACTTGAAAAATTACCACCTTGGCTTGATCCCTTATTTTTAATTCAGGAGTAGTCGGTTCAGGTTTCAATTCTGACCGACAATCTTACCACCTTCCGTGCTCGTAAAGCTGCTTCCTTAGAGTTCTGTTCCTACATTTTGTGAGTCTTCATTCAGTCCATGTTAGCTAGTTGTTGCCCCATAACAAAGTGCACAGCTCCATTCCACTTGAGCATTTTTCGTTTTCAAGAAAAACTGATGGATTTTCACTTTTTGGATACACTTTCACATTCACAACTCATTTAGTTTTTTAATTTTTCATGTCAATTTCATCAGCCAGTTTTGCTACACTTTCCTTCCTACCTTGTGTTTCTTATTTAATAAGGTCTAATTTTATAAATGGTCTTCTTCACCTCCCTCTTTCTACAAAGGTATTCTTACAACAACCTTTTGTTGTATAATAGTCTTCTCGAACTACCCATCCATATAAATTTGGACCAGAGCAATAACTATATTCATTTCCATTCTTGTTCGCAGCAGTACGAGGCTTCGGAGGCCTTTCAACAGTCTATTGAACCCTTAAAGTCAGTGCAATCACTATTTAAATTTTGCACTACCACCAAAAACCCTAACCCTTCTCCAAACTTAACACATAAACATTGGTAAAATCTTTATTAAATTGTAACAGGGTATCGACACCACCTACTTGGTCCCTCAGTCTTACCGGTTCGAACTTAACAATCTTAACTATAAAATACCATATCTTGTTTAAAGGATTAATGCCTAATAGGTAAAGAACCAACATTCACAAAATCATTGTACTGGATGTGTGTTTTTATGATAGATTGATTAGTAATACATACCTCCCACATATGAAGTGGTTCCATCTACAAGTAGCTTATTCCTCCATACCGATCTTTAGTCTAACCTTTAATGCTGGTCGGGCAAAAGTTGTTCTAGTTTTACTTGTTTTTATCTGCAAATAAGAGATACATTTGATGTCAAACAAGAGAAGAATAAAAAGAACAATACAAAAGGGTAACACAAAATTGAATGAATCAATAGAAGATCAATCTGATGCAACAGATTCCCATCTGTTCAACCGATGAGGCATATGTTGTAACAGATGAATGATATGTTACAACAGATGGGTTATCTGTTGGAATAAATCAAACCAGCCTTTCTACTAGTTTGATTTTTTCAAACAGTTGCTCCGTCTGTTCCAACAGCCGATTCATCGATTGCAACAGTTGAGAAAACTGTTGCAACACCACCACCAACAAAAAAAACAGCACCATATGTTCCAACACCATTAACAACACCAACACCACATGTTCCAACACCACCACCACCCCCAACACATAAAAAAAACTACACTGACAACAAGGCTTAAGTTCTCACAAAAAATGACTTTTTTTTGCATATTTTAATAAAAATAACAATTCATTTATTCAAGACTTAAAAGTCACCTTTCCTTCAATTTTCTCAATAAATAGGAAACTGGTAATGGGTAAATCATTAATAGCAATAGATATAAATATCTAATTTAAATAACATATAAAGAAGAAGACGAGAAGGACAGAGCAATAGTAAACCATACCTGCAATGTCAAAAAAGCAAAGGGATCAGAACATCTAGTTCAGTCGAGAAAAGATATTGATAGGTTGAGATCCTAAAGGATCATCATCTGAAAGAAGAGAGAAAAGAGAGGAAGAAAAAAAAAAGAATTGAGAATAAAGAAGAGAGAGATATGAGTTGAGTTTCTCGTCTCGAGTTTATGGCTGAAGGAGAGAGTATTCTACTCCCTCCATTTCATATTCGTTGTGTTGGCCCCTATAGACTTGGCACATCCATTAAGAATTTTTTTTATTAGGGGTCTATTTTACCAAATTAGCCTTATTAATTATGCTTTAAAAATATAAATTTGAATATATACAACTTGTTTAGTCATTTAATGATAAGGGTATTATTGGAAGAACATATTAAAATCCTCTTGATTTCATCATTGGGACAACTAAATTGAACAAATACTTTTAGAAAGAGGGTCAACTAAAATGAAATGGAAGGAGTAGATACGAGTTTTAAATATTCATTAATAACTTTTGAGGGGCACGAGGAGACGGTGATATTAAAAAGACCAGATAAGACTACTCACTAGGGAGATTTTTGAGTTATCCAAGTAATATTTTTTACCGCCTAAGTATTTTATGTTTTTTTATCTCGGATAAAAAATATCTAAATTACTTTTAAAAAAAGAATCTTGAAATATCAAAGTCATACTTTGCAATAGATGACAATTTTTGTTTGAAAATTTTCAAAGATCGGTCATCTATCGCAACAGATGATTTACAACAGATGGGTAATCTGTTGCAACAGATGACTTAATCCGTTTGATTAATTCCAACAGATGGGTTATCTATTGCAACAGGTTTAACATTTGTTTTTATACAATCTCATTTGAGTTTATATATTCAACTAATGCCTTAATTGGTTAATCTAGGATTAGGGGTGAGTTCTTATAGAGTCAACTACAACTTCAATTAAGTCTTTTGGCAATCACATGATGAGACGGTATTGTATTTCTCCTAACCAGAGTCATCGATTGATCACTCTGAGCTGAATCGATTCTTATTACCTTATATATTCAACTAATACCTTAATTAATTAATCTTGGACTAGGGGTGAGTTATCATAGGGTCAACTACAACTTTAATTGAGTCTTTTGATAATTTCATAATGAGACAGTATTGCGTTCCTCTCGACCAGAGTCGTTGATCGATCACTCTGAGCTGAATTGATTCTTATTACCTTATATGTTCAATGAATACCTTAATTCATTAAACTAGGACTAGGGGTGAGTTCTCATAGGGTCAACTACAACTTCAATTGAGTCTTTTGGAAAATACATAATGAGGCGTTATTGCGTTTCTTCTGACCAGAGTTGTCGATTGATCACTCTAAGGTGAAGCAATTCTTATTACCTAATATGTTCAACTAGTACCTTAATTGACCATAGGGTCAACTACAATAGATGGCAGTGTTTATTTGATAATTTACAATAGATGGGTAATCTGTTGCAACAGATGACTTAATTTGTTCAATTAATTCCAACAGATGGGTAATCTGTTGCAATAGATGACTTAATCTGTTTGATCAATTTCAACAGATGAGTCATCTGTTGCAACAGGTTAAACATTATGTTCAACTAATGCCTTAATTAATTAATATAGGACTAGGGGTGAGTTCTCATAGGGTCAACTATAACTTCAATTGAGTCTTTTGGCAATCGCATGATGAGACGGTATTGCGTTCATCCCGACCAGAGTCTTCGATTGATCACTATGAGCTAAATCGATTCTTATTACCTTATATGTTTAACTAATACCTTAATTGATTAATATAAGACTAGGGGTGAGTTCTTATAGGGTCAACTACAACTTCAATTGAGTCTTTTGGTAAATGTATGATGAAATGGTATTGCGTTCCTCCCGACCAGAGTCGTCGATCGATCACTCTGAGGTGAAGCAATTCTTATTACCTAATATGTTTAACTAGTACCTTAATTGATTATAGGGTCAACTACAATAGATGGCAGCTCCTATTTAATAATTTACAACAGATGGGTAATCTGTTACAATAGATAACTTAATCTGTTTGATTAATTCCAACAGATGACTTAATTTGTTTGATTAAATACAACAGATGGGTCATCTATTGCAACAGATGACTTAATCTGTTTGATTAATTCCAACAGATGGGTCATCTACTGTAATGGGTTGAACATTTGTTTTTATACAATTTTAATTGAGTTCATACATTCAACTAATGCCTTAATTGATTAATATAGGACTATGGGTGAGTTCTCATAGTTCAACTACAACTTCAATTGAGTCTTTTGGAAACCGCATGATGAGACAGTATTGCGTTTCTCCCGACCAGAGTCATCGATTGATCACTATGAGCTGAATCAATTCTTATTACTTTATATGTTCAACTAATACCTTAATTCATTAATCTAGGACTAGGGGTGAGTTCTCATAGGGTCAACTACAACTTCAATTAATTCTTTTGGAAAATACATGATGAGACGGTATTGCATTTCTCCCGACCAGAGTCATCGACCGATCACTCTGAAGTGAAGCGATTCTTATTACCTAATATGTTCAACTAATACCTTAATTGATCATAGGGTCAACTACAACAAATGACAGTGACTATTTGATAATTTACAACAGATGGACAATCTGTTGTAACGGATGACTTAATTTGTTTGATTAATTCCAACATATGGATAATCTATTGCAACAAATAACTTAATCTATTTGATTAATTCCAACAGATCCGTCATCTATAGCAACAAGTTAAATATTTATTTTTATATAATTTTAATTGAGTTCATATGTTCAACTAATGCCTTAATTGATTAATGTAGGACTAGGGGTGAGTTCTCATAGGGTCAACTACAACTTTAATTAAGTCTTTTGGCCATTGCATGATGAGATGGTATTGCATTCCTCCCGACTAGATCGTCGATCGATCACTTTGAGCTGAATAGATTCTTATTACCTTATATATTCAAATAATACCTTAATTGATTAATCTAGGACTAGGGGTGAGTTCTCATAGGGTCAACTACAACTTTAATTGAGTCTTTTGGCAAATGCATGATGAGACGATATTGCGTTCCTCCCGACCAGAGTTGTTAATTGATCACTCTGAGGTGAAGCGATTCTTATTACCTAATATGTTCAACTAATACCTTAATTGATCATAGGGTCAACTACAACATATGGCAGCACCTATTTGATAATTTACAGCAGATGACTTAAGTTGTTTGATTAATTCCAACTGATGGATAATTTGTTGCAACAAATAACTTAATCTATTTGATTAATTCAAACGGATGGGTAATCTGTTGCAACCGATTGAACATTTATTTTTATACAATTTTAATTGAGTTCATATGTTAAACTAATGCCTTAATTGATTAATCTAGGACTAGGGGTGAGTTGTCATAGGGTCAACTATAACTTTAATTGAGTCTTTTGGCAATCTCATGATAAAACGGTATTGCGTTCCTCCAGGCCAGAGTCGTCGATCGATCACTATGAGCTGAATTGATTCTTATTACCTTATATGTTCAACTAATACCTTAATTGATTAATCTAGGACTAGGGGTGAGTTTTCATAGGGTTAACTACAACTTTAATAGAGTCTTTTGGCAAATACATAATTTGACGAAATTGCGTTCCTTCCGACCAGAGTCGTCGATCAATCACTCTGAGGTGAAGCGATTCTTATTACCTAATATGTTCAACTAATACCTTAATTGATCATAGGGTCAACTACAACAAATGGCATTTCCTATTTGATAATTTATAAGAGATGGGTAATTTATGCCAATAGATGACTTAATATGTTTGATTAATTCCAACAGATGGGTAATCTGTTGCAACAGATAACTTAATCTATTTGATTAATTCTAATAGATGGGTCATTTATTGTAATAGGTTGAACATTTGTTTTTATACAATTTCAATTGAGTTTATTTGTTCAACTAATGCCTTAGTAGATTAATCTAGGACTAGGGGTAAGTTCTCATAGGGTCAACTACAACTTCAATTTATTCTTTTGGCAATCGCATGATGAGACAGTATTGCGTTCCTCCTGACCAGAGTCGTCGATCGATCACTATGAGCTGAATCGATTCTTATTACCTTTTATGTTCAAATAATACCTTAATTGATCAATTTAGGACTAGGGGTGAGTTCTCATAAGGTCAACTACAACTTCAATTGAGTATTTTAGGAAATGCATGATGAGACAGTATTGCATTCCTCCTGACTAGAGCCATCGATCGATCACTCTGAGGTGAAGCGATTCTTATTACCTAATATATTCAACTAATACCTTAATTGATCATAGGGTCAACTACAATAGATGACGACATCTATTTGATAGTTTACAATAGATGGGTAATCTGTTGTAACAGATGACTTAATCTGTTCGATTAATTCCATCAGATGTGTAATCTGTTGCAACAGATAACTTAATCTATTTGATTAATTCCACCCGATGGGTCATCTTTTTCAATAGGTTGAACATTTATTTTTATATAATTTCAATTGAGTTCATATGTTCAACTAATGCCTTAATTGATTAATCTAGGACTAGGGGTGAGTTCTCTTAGGGTCAACTATAACTTCAATTGAGTCTTTTAGCAATCACATGATGAGACGGTATTTTGTTTCTCTCGACTAGAGTCGTCGATCGAACACTCTGAGCTGAATCGATTCTTATTACCTTATATGTTCAACTAATACCTTAATTGATTAATCTAGGACTAGGGGTGAGTTCTCATATGGTCAACTACAACTTCAATTAAGTCTTTTGGCAAATGCATGATGAGATGGTATTGCGTTTCTCCCGACCAGAGTCGTCGATCGATCACTCTGAGGTGAAGCGATTCTTACTACCTAATATGTTCAACGATTACCTTAATTAATCATAGGGTAAACTACAACAGATGGCAGCGCCTATCTAATAATTTACAACAGATGGGTAATCTGTTGCAACAGGTTGAACATTTGTTTTATACAAATTCAAATGAGTTCATATGTTCAACTAATGCCTTAATTGATTAATCTAGGACTAGGGGTGAGTTCTCATAGTGTCAACTATAACTTCAATTGAGTCTTTTAGCAATCACATGATGAGAGGTTTAAAAACTATGCATATCTTTTATAATTTTTAAAAATAATAAAGATCAATTCGGACCAAATTAACATTTTTAAAACTTTTCATTCTTTTTCAAAATACAAATCAACCCATAAAAATCATCCATTTGTGAGAAAGACGTTTCATCATTTCAAATCTTGAGTTCTCGCTTATTTCTCTCTCTCAACAATACAACAGCTACTCAACAAATTGCTCAACCCTTCATAACAAATTATTTTTCTTCTCATTTTCGACTATGTAGGTGTATTTTCGACTTTATTCTTGCTTGTATCAGTCATTTTATCTGTCTTCGTAGGTAACAGAGTTTGAGAAGAGTTCTATATTTGTTATTTTTTCTAAAAAATAAGGGTTTTTAAGTTAATGATGAAAAAAAGACTTTTAGTTGTATTATCTTCGAGAATGGATTTATAATTTTGAGTTTTGATGGTACAATCAGAGGAAGAACTCGAGAAAACCCTAATTTTTGTCGCAGTGTTCCGTTGACTGTCGTGGTATTGTTTGATGTTATTTGTAGTGTTGGTGGTCATGGTGTTAGTGTTGGTAGTCGTCGTGGTGGCACTAGTGGTGTTTGTAGTGTCTGTTAGTAGAATTGGTTGGTGGTGTTTGTGGTGGCTGTTGGTGGTATCGGTATCCGTGGTGTTTGTGGCATTGGTTGGTTGTGTTTGTGGTGGTGGTTGTTGGTGTGTCGATATTGGTGGTGTTTGTAATGTATTTTTTAAAATTTATGCATACATCAATTGTAATATAATTTTTGTTTTTCTGTTGTTTGTAGGTAAAACATGTCTCCCAAAAGAAAAAAAAGTGAAAGTGGATCAACTTCTGACCACCCAACAACAAAGGCTACAGTACAAAAGGATTCAAAGGAGCTTCCTGAACAATCTCAGTCAGGAAAAAGTGAAGCTGAGGAGAGATATGAAAACAACGTTGAAGGAGATGGATAAGGGTCATTAAATGGTGATGAAGAAAATGATAGTGAGAAAGAGGAGGAATTAGAAAGTGATAAAGAAGATCATCATCAACATGATAACAATGGATCACCAATGGGGCGTGAATTAATATCGACATCCCAGCATGATTCTGTCAAAATTATTAGTATTGATAGGTTTCAAGTTGCGATGTCGATAGATGACCCAAAAGAACTAACTGGTGAACTTGTACTTAAATGTCAGTTGGGGAAATTTTTTAATTATTTTAGGAATATTATGAAGAAGGAAAACATAGATGGACTTTTTTATAGGAGCTGCTTTGGACGCTTTCTCGAGCTGCCCGAGGACCCCCTGCTTGTTTCCAAATAAGGATGGTATATGGTCTTCTCAAGTGCAGGATCAAGTACGTGGGGGATGATAAAGATTCGGAGGAGGGGGCAAAAAGATGGATGAAATCTTGATCAAGTATTGTGGCATGCTGGTTTGTTTTGGCTTGCAAGAGTTTGCCATAGTGACGGGCTTGAGATGCGATCGTACAGAAGAACCTATCTCCAAGGAAATACCCCGCAAAAGGTCCAAGGCAAGCAGGATAGACAAATCACCACAAGCAAATAGAGGGAAGGCATTGTCCTAGCCACCACCCAGTAAAACCAACAAATGGAAGAAAAACATAGATGGGTTGTTGGACATTGCTGGACGTGGCTACAAAGCATCGGATTTGATGATAGATATCAAGGATAAAACCATACCAAAGCAGTACAGGGAGAAATTGTGCTTAGTTTGGTTTTCCCATTTGGTTATATTGGCAAGAGATGTCAACAAGGTCATAGAAGATGATTTGTTGGCGTGTGCTGAGGATTTTGATAAATTCAACAATTATCCCTGGGGATATGACGGCTTCTACTTGACTATCCAATATTTACTAACAAAGCTATCCCTAGGGATGACCACATTATACGTATTTTCTTGGGCTTTTATTGTAAAATTAATCATTATTTTTACTCATCCATTAATTTATATTGAATATAGTTATTATAAAAAAAGTTTCTTGCTTCCTGTTTACATTTTTTAGGCTTGAGAATTTGAAGTCATTCCTCCCCTCCGAAAGTGGGTAATGGATTACCCAGATGAGGTTTCTCATCCAAGAATGTTTAGGTGGTTAGCTACAAAGAACAACACAAGAATTAAGGAAGTTGATTTCTTTAACCCTCTGGATAATGCAGTAGTCTTCTTCAAGTAAAATAATTTGATTCAATGAAAGATATTGAACAGATATTATATCTGGAGCAACGAATATTATATCTGATACACCAGATGGGACATCTGTTGCAACACCGTCCTATGCCAACTGGTGCAACAGATGGGTAGTCTGTTGCAACAGACGATTGATATATTGCATCAGATTACCCATCTGTTGCTTTGGTTCTCCAAACCCGACTCTTAATATATTAAGCATCTATTGTAAATTATGCAACAAATAGGTAATCTGATGTAACATATTGTTAATCTGTTGCGATATACAGATCATCTATTGTATAACATGTAACCCAATAGATTACTCGTCCTGTGCCAACTGGCGTAACAGATTGGTAATCTATTGAGATAGATGATTGATATTTTGCATCAGATTATCCATCTGTTGCTCTGAACCCGACTCAAATGGATTTTAATCATCTAATGCAAAATATGTAACAGATGTGTAATCTGATGTAATATATTGTTAATCTGTTACAACATACAGATCATCTGTTGCATAAGTTATCTATGTTAACATGTAACTTAGCTATGAAAATTATTATATCATATGATTTAAATGTATCTATTTTTTTTATAGGTTTCATCCATGGATCGTGCTTACTGAGCAGGAGTTGGGGATGACTTCTTTTATTACTCTAGGTCATGTTGATACTATAGCAGACCCAATTATGGAGTTAATAAAGAAGAAATTGGCTGGAGAAATAGCCATAAGAAGAGCAATTAGGCAAGGTCAGCCTAATGTTGAGGCTCTTCATGACCAACCTACTGAGGCAGATCTGGGTGCTTCTTCTGGTGGAGTTGTTGGTGTTGGTGGCAGGCATGCTGATGATGATACCACTCATAATGATGAGCATGTTGGTGCTCAAGAAAAAATAAATATGTTTAAAACACCCCTTTCACAGGTCTCCCTCACCCTTACACAGGTCCCTCTCACCCTTACACCAGTCCCTCTCACCCCTCTTCACCCTTGTATTCATGTTGCAAATATAAAGAGTGCAAGGAAAACTAGGATAAACTCTTTGAAATGGTAGAGGCTATCGCTAAAGCTGTCGAGGAGTTCAAATCCAAGAGAGGTGTCATACCATCCAAGAAGGTGAGGGAGCCATACACTCATACAATGGCGGTTAAGAGGAAAAAAAGATCAATTAGCGACGTACTCTCCGGTCGAAAATAAAAAAATATTAAAGATTAAAGGCCATTAAAGAAGGTCAACATATACGTGGAACTTGGTACCAAAGAGAAGAAGGATCTGCGACGAGCCAAGAATGCCAAGCGAGGCACACCAAATTACCCCAGGCCTCCTTTTTACCCCTAAGACTTCCAGATTATAGCAGATATGCGTATACGATACGAGGACAAGGTAAGTTTACTTTTCCTAACCTAGCCTTCTAATCTACTCCATGAAGAAGCAAATACGCAACAGATGTAAAATCTGTTGCAACAACTGGGTATTCTGGTGCAACTGATAGTGGTTTTGTTGCAACTTATTATTCATTTGTTGCATAAGTTGCATTGGATTATTGATTCAGAGAACCCTATGCAACAGATGGACCATCCATTGCATATTTACAAATACTAACCTATTTAAAAATTTACTTCTTATATCATAGTATGTTGACGAAATTCTCTGCCTTATGAGAAAAGGCAACTAGCGTACCCGGAAGCTTATGACGCTGCTGATAGGATAATGGACCTCGACTTCTACAAGAAGGTCAAGGATAAGTACGATAAACTCAATTGTCTAGCGTCATCCTGTGGCGCAGGATTTGAGTCGTTAGTTT
This sequence comes from Capsicum annuum, assembly GCF_002878395.1. Lineage (NCBI taxonomy): Eukaryota > Viridiplantae > Streptophyta > Magnoliopsida > Solanales > Solanaceae > Capsicum > Capsicum annuum. Next base: position 2,007,772 of record NC_061116.1, read on the forward strand.
CTACATTAGACTGGGATGAATAAGAAATGATAAAATATGTTAGAGGGGAGAGGCCAAATCCACACGACAAGAGCTGAATCGAGGAAAAGAGGATTATTGTAGTCATGAACGTGGACGACATACATTATCGGGCTGTTGAGATACTACTTGAGGAGGGAAAGATCAATGATTATGACTGCAACGAACCTGCCATCGATGAGGTCATTTTTTTATCAACGTGCAGCCACTGATGGACCTATTCCCCATCTTGTTGAGGCAGAGTAAACTGATGTAACATTTGCCAGAGAAAGTGTTGATGAAGAAGTCATGGGGTTTTGAAGGGCGAAACAAGGGCATGAACCTTCCAAAAAATGATATCAATTTCTCGTGCAGCTCACACGCACTTTCACACATCGAATATTTGCTGACCTGCATAGAAATGATCGAGCCAGCGATCTTTCTGTGCGACAATGCTATGACAAAATTGCAAGAGGTTTGGGTTTATGTGGTACTAACTGGATGCTTGGAGCCTGTGTATAAAGAAGAGCCTGTGAAATAATAATTTTTATTTCAAGTCACACTTCACTTTATATTACATGTACATGTAGTGGCAATAATTTTTTTCTGATGAAATTTGAGTTTTTTATAATACAATAGATTATCAATCTGTTGTAAAATATATTCTATCTGTTCTGGTAGATAGTTTATATGTTGCAATAGGTTGGTCATCTGTTGCATTATGCCAATGTTATTTCTATCAAATCTAAGTCAAATCTGTTGCAACAGTAGGAAGACCTGTTTGATAATTTCCAATAGATAACCTAAATTTTGCAATATATGCCTAAATCTGTTTGATATTTTCCAACAATTACACTTGAATATCTATGTGCTCGACAATACCAAACTAGTAGCAAATACACCACCATGAAAATTTCAGCAATTAGGCTTGAATATCTATGTACCCAACGCCACCAAACCAGTACAAATAATGACAACAATGTAGTATCTTCTTGCTCGATGTTGTTTCTTTTCAGAAGCCTTGACTTTCTTCAACAAACCCTATATTCCACGATTTGCTTGTGAAGGGTGTCTTTCTTCATACCAATCAAAGTAATCGCATCCATCCAATTTCTATAAAAACAAAAACACAATTACAAAATAATTACAAGTCAATAATTAATCAACTAATTAAATAAAAAAATATTACCTTTGAAATCTTACAAGTAAAAAACCTACGACTTGGATTTTGTTGAGTCCAAGAATTCTTAAATAGAGCTTTATGACTGCACTTACAATATCAAAAATCTTTCTCACAAAAAACAGTGGAAGATGAGCTCGACATTGTCAAGCTCAGTTGGAAAAAAAAATGCACAAAAAAAATACAAATAATTGAGATGAATTGGATAGAGAAAAAAGATGAAGAAGAAAAAGAAGCTTTAGGAATTTAGGGTTAAATTTTAGGAAGAAGATGAATATATAAGACAATGGAAGAAAAGTAACCGTTGGGGGCCAAATCAGCAAAAATGGAGGTTCAACGAACCTTGGCTGCGTGAATTACATGTGAGCAGTCAACAGGGCAAAAAGTGACAACTGACACATTTGATGCCTATTTTATTTTACATATTTAAAATGAACACTGTCTACTTGATGCCTATTTTATTTTAGGTGTTTAAACTGAACATTGTAGATGGGTTCCACCTTTTTTATTTCAAGTCATTTTAACTTTTTACATGTAGTGGCAATTTTTTATGTCTTAGAAAAGTTGAACTTTTATAATGCAATAGATTGTCCATCTGTTGTAATAGATATTTTACCTATTATGACATATAGTTTATCTGTTGCAATAGGTTGGTCATCTGTTGCATTATGTTGATGTTTCTATCTAAATCTATCTGTTGCAACAGTAGGAAGACCTGTTTGATAATTTCCAACAGATTACCTACCTGTTGCAACATATGTCTAAATCTATTTGATATTTTTATTTGTTGCAATATTTAAATTTAGTATTTTATTTTAATTAATAAGTTCAAATCTAAGAAAAAATAAAATTCATAGACAAAATAAAATAAATTGAAGTCTTCAGAAATTAACTGAAATAAATCAACGAATAAATGAAATGTAAAAAAAATTGTTATGGGTACAGATCTCAACAAATACTTCAATAATCTAAGTATTGATGCCAAGAATTCCTAAGGAGGGGTGAAGTTATTACTTTGACAGACTCAAGCTATAAAGATCTACTCAATATGGACAAGTTGTTCTTCATCCGGTGCTATGGAATTTGGTTTTGGTCGTCGTGGATCTTTATTGTCGCTTACGTATGATTTCTGCGCAATCTGTTCTCCGTATTTCCATAAAAAGAGTAGCATATTATCAATGCTATTCAGCAGCAGCTTCTACATCCACCTGGAAAGCCAGAATTGGTCAATGCTAATCACGGAGATACAACAAAACGGAAAAGGATAACTCATTTGTTCTAGCAAATCAAACAAGTCTTCCTCCTATTTTAAATTGTCCCAAACAGATTATATTTCTGTTGCAACAGATGAATCAACTGTTGGGATAAATTTCTACATGACAAATCAACTATTGCAACATATGAGTGATCTGTTGGAACAGTTAACTAACTTGTAGCAACAACTAAGTAATTTGTTGCCACAATACAAAATATATCACTTATCTATTGAGAAAGATGAATGGTCTGTGCAACAGAAGACATATCTGTTGCAACATCTGAGTGATCTGTTGAAATAATTATCAACAGTCAATATTGTTTAGATTTCTTCAAACAGAAGAGTCGTTTGTCGAGATAGATGAATGATTAGTTAAAAAAATCAAGTCTTGGACATGTTCTGTTGGAAGAGTTGATGAGACTTTATCCAACAGAAGGTTCATCTGTTGCATCAGATCTTTAATCCAATGTTTTCTTCATTGCATCAGATGGTTAATCTGTTGCGTCATATTTTTAATTCGATGGTTCCTCTGTTGCATTCGATAGTAATTATGTTGCATCAGATGATTAATCTATTGCAACATATGCTTAATCTATTGCATCAGATGGTTAAACTGTTGCATCATATGCTAAATCTGTTGCATCAAATTTTTTATCCGAGGGTTCCTCTGTTGCATCAGATGATTAATCTATTGCATCAGATAGTTAATCTGTTGCATCAAAATTTTAATCTGATGGTTCCTCTGTTGAATCAGATGGTTGATCTATTGCATCATATGCTAAATCTGTTGCAACTGATGGTTAATATGTTGCACCAAATGGATAATCTATTGGAAAAAAATAGTAGCACAATTTTGTTCAATAGAACAACAACAATATCACCATTTTTACCAAGAATAAGAACAAATCAACCCAGCAACGGCGCAACAAATTAAACTTCGAAATCATAAAACAAAAAAGAAGAGAAGAGAAGAGAAAAAATACCAGAAATTAGGATTTTATTTAGACCGCATTTCAAATTAAAGCAACAAATATTGAAATTGTTAACCAATACTATAAGAGAAATTGGCTTAAGTTCCTCATTTTATTCAAAACTAAAAAGGCCATAATTTTTTACCTGTGAAAGAAGAAAAGGAACGATGAAGAATTCGAAGCTGTTGTGGCCGGAGAGCAAGGCTGTCACGTCGATTGACGGTTGAAGTCGAAAAGAAACTTGAAGCCCAACTATTTGTCATCGGAGGTTGAAGTCGCCGGGGTTGAAAGGAGAAATTTGCAAAACTGCTGGTTGAGAGAAGCTGTCGAGAGAGAGGAGAGAGACAGTCGATGGTTTGGATTGAAGAGGGATGTGGGTTGAGTTGATTTATATTTTTAAAAAGATTAGAAAGTTTTAAAAATATTAATCAAGTCCACAATTAACTTAATCAAGTTTCCTAATTATGTTTGACCTTTTAAGTTGGTCAATGTCAACAATTCTTCATTCAAGACTTAAAAGACACCTTTCCTTCAATTTTCTCAACAAATTTAACCCTTTCACCAAAAAAGAATGAATAAATCTGATAAAATTTCTAAGAAATTGTTTGACATTTTTTTAAAAAGATAATTTATCAAGTACTTCTCACGTTTCGTGAATAGTTGGGTGAGCTATTAAAACTGAGAGGAAGAAAACAAAAAAAAATAACGATTACAAAAAGAAAGAGAAAACATAGTAAATGCACGTGAGTGCACCACGTAGGAAATAATGTGAGGACGTGCAAGAGAAATTAACAATTCAGTATTAAATATAATCTCAAAATTAGATGATAAGGGTAAATATACCGAAAAAAAATATAATGAAGAGAAAATATAATCTTTTTGAGAAGTACAACAATAAATTGATTCTTTTCTTTAAAAAAAAAAATGAACGAATCAGGTAAAATTCTCAAGAAATTCTTCAATTTCTTTTTTTTTTTAAAGGTGATTAATCACATACTTCTCACATTTCGTGAATAATTGGGTAGACTGTTGAAATTGAGATGAAGAAAACAAAGAGAAAAGAACGGTTACCAAAAGAAAGAAAGTACACTGAAAATACACGCCACATAGAAAAGAAAATGATGATATGTAAGAAGAATTAACAATTCAGAAATATATTCTTAAAGTTAGATGATAAGGATAAATATATTCCAAAAAATATAAAATAAAGAGCAAATATAATATTTTTGAGAAGTACAAAAACAAATTTGACCCTTTCCTAAAAAAAGAACGAATATTTTTGTAAAATTTTGAAAAAAATCTTCTATTTTGTTTAAAAAATAAATGATTTATCAGGTGTTTCTCATGTTTCTGAATCGTTGAGCTATAAAAGAATATCCAAAAAAAATATTTTGAGAATCAAATTTTAAATTTTAGATTCACTATACTAGGATAAAATCCGTAGCACATGATATTTACACCAAGTCATGTAAATTGCGAAAAATTTATGTACAAAACGAATACTATGCATTTATCGATTCTATGTAATTTAATGCATAACCCCCTTTCCCTACTTTGGCGGGTACTGAGACGGAGAAAATGAAGAAAAAAGAACTGTTATAGAAAAAAACAAAAGATTCACGTGGGCACGCGCCATGTAGGAAAAAAATATGGGGATGACAAGAGCAATTAACAATTCAAGGATAAATATGTGCGTAAAGTTGAATAATAAAAGTAAATATATCAAAAAAATATAACGAAAAGCAAATCTATTAATATTTTTTGAAAAGTACAAGAACAAATTTGATTCTTTTCTAAATAAGTTGTAGAATTCTCAAAAAATTCTTCGAAAATAAATGATTTTGTGAAGATTTTTTATCAAGTAAAAGTGCAGATTTTGTGCAATTTTTACCACAAAATAATTAATCAGGTTTAGTGAATAGTTGAAAATTAAAAAAAATATTCAGAACTCTTTTGTTAATAGTTGAGACTTTAAAGATTCTTTTAAATCACTTTGTTGAAACCTCATTTACGAGGATAAAATACTTATCTTATCCGTTCTTGATGTTTACACTAAATCATATAAATTTAATATTGTTAAAAGAACTTATGTACAAAACACATATTATATATTTATTGGTTCTATTTACTTTACTTTAATGCATAACTCAATTCTTGGTCAAGTCAAAAACGATTGACGACTGAATACTCCCACTTCATCATGTGTGACTTTTTATCATACTTTGGCAGGTACTGAGAGAAAGAAAACAAAGAAAAGAACGGTTACAGAAAGAAAGAATATGAAAAGTTCACGTGAGCGTGCCACGTAGGAAGTAAAGGAGATCGAGAAGAGGAATTAACAATTCAAGGATAAATATGTACTCAAAGTTCGATGATAAAGACAAATAATTATCTCATCCGTACTCGATGCTTACACTAAATCATGTAAATTTAATACTGTTAAAACGATTTATGTCCAAAACACATATTATACATTTATCTGTTCTATTTACTTTAATGCATAACTCACTTCTTGGTCAAATCAAAAAAATTTCCAACTGAATGTTTCCATTTCATAAAACTTGGCTCTTTATCATACTTTGGCGGGTATTGAAAGGAAGAAAACAAAGAAAAGAATGGTTACAAAAAGAAAGAATATGAAAAATTAACGTGAGTGTGCAATGTAGAAGGTCACTAAAAATGCACTAAAAATTGGGTGGAAGAAAACAAAGAGAAAAGAACGGTTACAAAAAGAAAAAAGGTACACTGAAAATGCACGTGAGCGTACCATGTAGAAAATAATGTAATGACATGTAAGAAGAATTAACAATTCAGAAATATATTCTTTTGGATGATAAAGAAAGAAATATCCAAAAAAGAAAATATATAATGAAGAGCAAATATAATTTTTTTAGTAGTACAAAAATAAATTTGACCTTTTCCTTAAAAAAGAATGAATAATCTTGTAAAATTTTCAAGAAATTCTTCGATTTGTTTTAAAAAATAAATGACTAATCAGGTTCTTTCCACGTTTCGTGAATAATTGAGTTATAACAAAAATATCCAGAAAAACATTTAGAGAATCAAATTTTAAATTCTAGATTCACCGATATTAGAATAAAAAACGTATCAAATGATGTTTATATTAAATAATGAAAATTGCTAAAAAATTTTGTACAAAACACATAATATACATTTATCGGTTCTATGTAATTTAATGCATAACCCCCTTTCTCTACTTTGGCGGGTACTGAGATGGAGAAAATAAAGTAAAAGAACTGTTATAAAAAAAAAAAAAATCACGTGGGCATGCGCCACATAGGAAAAAAATATGGGGATGACAAGAGCAATTATCAATTCAAGGATAAATATGTGTGTAAAGTTGAATGATGAGGGAAAATATATCAAAAAAATATAACGAAAAGCAAATATGTTAATATCTTTTGAAAACTACAAGATCAAATATGATTCTTTTCTAAACAAAAACGAATGAATTTTGTAGAATTCTCAAAAAAATTCTTCGAAAATAAATGATTAATCAAATGCTCTATAATTTTTCTTTGTATTTTTCTAGATTTTTTAAATAATTTTGTGCAGATTTTTATTAAATAAAAGTGCAAATTTTGTGCAGTTTTTAACACAATATGATTAATCTGGTGCTTCTAACGTTTTATGAATAATTGAACACTAAAAAATATGTCAAGCGGTTATTGAGAATTCACGTGAGCACACCACATAAGAAATAAAGTGATGGCATGTCAGAAAAATTAACAGTTCTGAAATATATTCTTAAAGCTAAATAATAAGGACAAATATATCCAAAATATATATATAATGAGCAAATATAATTTTTTTAAGAAGTACAAAGACAAATTTGACTCTATTCTTAAAAAAAAAAAAAAAAAACGAATGATCTTGTAAAATTTTTAAGAAATTCATCGATTTTTTTTTACAATAGATAATTAATCAGGTGTTTCTCACGCTTCGTGAATAGTTGAGCTATAAAAGACTATCTAAAAAAATATTTCTGAGAATTAAATTTTAGATTCTTGATTCACTGATACTAGGATAAAAATGTGTATCACATGATGTTTATAATAGATCATATAAATTGTTAAAAATTTATGTACAAAATACATATTATGCATTTATCAGTTCTATGTAATTTAATGCATAACCCCCTTTCCCTACTTTGGCGGGTACTGAGATGGAGAAAACAAAGAAAAGAGAATTGTTATTAAAAAAAGAAAATAAAATAAAATTCACGTGGGCACGTGCCACGTAGGAAAAAAAATATAGGGATGACACTAGGAATATTAACAATTCAAGGATAAATATGTGTGTAAAGTTGAATGATAAGGACAAATATATCACAAAAAATATAACGAAAAGTAAATCTATTAATATTTTTTGAAAAGTACAAGAAAAATTTTGATTCGTTTCTAATAAAAACGAATGGATCTTGTAGAATTTCCAAGAAATTCTTAGAAAATAAATGATTAATCAAATTCTCTCACATTTCACTTTGTATTTTATCTAGATTTTCTTTTATAATTTTATTTAGATTTTTATCGAGTAATAGTGCAGATTTTATGGAGTTTTTAACACAAAATAATTAATCGGGTGCTTCTTACATTTCGTGAATAATTAGATACTGAAAAATATTCAAAACTCTTTTGTTAATAATTGAGACTTTTTTTGTTTATTTTTTTTTTTGGTTTCCCAAGGTATCCCCACAGCCGGCAATCGTGAGACTAATCCTTCGTTCCTCTGTCAGCGCATTAAGCGGTAGAAAACCGGCCACAGATGTTAAAACATCATTTACTAGGATAAAATAGATATCTTATTCGCGCTCAATATTTACACTAAGTCATGTAAATTTAATACTATCAAAAGAATTTATGTACAAAACACATATTATACATTTATTGATTCTATTTACTTCAAATTTTTGGTCAAGGCAAAAAAATTGCTTACCGAATGTTCCTACTTCATCATGTGTGGCTCTTTACCATACTTTGACGGATACTGAAAAGAACATGAAAAATTTACGTAAGCGTGCCACGTAGGAGGTCACAAGAGGAATTAACATTCTTTCCCCAAAAAAGAATGAAAATCTAATAAGATTTTCAAGAAATTCTTTGATTTTTTTTTATTTTTAAAAATGATTAATCAGGTACTTCTCACATTTTGTGAATAGTTGAGTGGATTATTAAAATCGAGAGGAAGAAAACAAAGAAAAAAGAAAGAGAGAACACTGTGAATGTATGCGAGCGCGCCACATAGGAAATAAAGTGAGGACATGCAAGAGGAATTGACTAAGTCAATGTTAAATATATGCTCCAACTTAGATGATAAGGGCAAATATAACAAAAAAAGTATAATGAAGAGATATTATAATTTTTTTTGAGAAGTACAACAACAAATTGACCTTTTCTCCAAAAAAAAAAAAAAAAGAACGAATTTGATAAAATTCTCAAGAAATGCTTCAATTTTTTTTTATTTTATTTTTTTGTAAAAGAAGATGATTACTCAAATACTTCTCACATTTCGTGAATAGTTGGGTGGGATGTCGAAATTGAGAGGAAGAAAACAAAGAGAAAAGAACGGTTACAAAAAGAAAAAAGTACATTGAAAATGCACCTGAGCGCGCCACATAGAAAATAAAGTAATGGTGTGTAAGAAAAATTAACAATTCAGAAATATATTCTTAAAGTTGGATGATAAGGACTAATATATCTAAAATATATATATAATGAAGAGCAAACATAATTTTTTGAGAAAATACTCAATTACCCTCCTGAACTATACCCAAAAAGATTGTGACACACCTCAACTTAAAGGGGGTCCTATTACCCCCTAAACTAATTAAAAGTGTAATTTTGACACCCTTAGTGCCTACGTGGCACACACGTGTGCCTACGTGGACACTTCAGTGTATTGTGTCACGTATGTGCCACATAGGCACTAAGGGTGTCAAAATTACATTTTTAATTAGTTCAGGGGGTAATAGGACCCCCTTTAAGTTGAGGTATGTCATAGCCTTTTTGGGTATAGTTCAGGGAGGTAATTGGGTATTATCTCTAATTTTTTTAAGAAGTACAACGACAAATTTGACCCTTTTCTAAAAAAAAAGAACAAATGATCTTGTAAAATTTTCAAGAAATACTTCGATTTGTTTTAAAACAGATGATTAATCAAGTGCTTCTCACGTTTCACGAATAGTTGAGCTATAAAAGAATATCTAGAAAAAATATTTGAGAATCAAATTTTAAATTCTAGATTCACTGATACTAGGATAAATTTACACTAGATCATGTAAATGACTAAAAGCTTATGTACAAAATACATATCATGCATTTATCGGTTCTTTATAATTTAATGCATATCCCTCTTTCCCTACTTTGGCGGGTACTTAGATGGAGAAAACAAATTAAAAGAATTATTATAGAAAAAAAGAAAACAAAAAATTCACGTGGGCACGCACCACGTAGGAAAAAAATATGGGGATGACAAGGGCAATTAACAATTCAAGGATAAATATGTGTGCAAAGTTGGATAATAAAGATAGTTGTGTAGATGATTAACAAAGATAGTTGTTAGTCTGATATGATTGAGACGTTTTTAAGTTTTTAAGTTATAGTTTTTTTATATGAATATATGTAAATCGAAATCAAATAAAGTATGGTTACTGAATTACCGTACCATAAAATATCAAAACCGAATTCAAAAATATCGAACCATACCAAACTAATTTGGTATGGTAATGGTATTGTTCTTTTAGATACCGAAAACAAAGTTACCGTACTGAAATTTAAAATACCGTACCATACCATACCATGCCCACCCCTAGTTGGGTGGACTGTTGAAATTGGGAGGAATAAAACAAAGAAAAAAGAATGGTTACACAAAGAAAAAAAGTACACTAAAAATATATGCACGTGAGCGCGCTACGTAGGAAATAAAGTGATGGCATGTAAGAAAAATTAATAATTCAGAAATATATTTTTAAAGTTGGATGATAAGAACAAAATATATATATATATATATATATATATATATATAATGAAGAGCAAATATAATTTGTTTGAGAAGTACAAAAACAAATTTGTTTCCTAAAAAAAGAACGAATGATCTTGTAAAATCTCAAGAAATTTTTCGATTTGTTTTTAAAAATAGATAATTAATCAGGTGCTTCTCACATTTCGTGAATAGTAGAGCTATAAAAGAATATCCAGAAAACCATTTTGAGAATCAAATTTTGAATTCTAGATTCACTGTTACTAAGATAAAATACGTATCACATGATGTCTACACTAAATCATGTAAATTGCTAAAAAAATATGTACAAAACACATATTATACATTTATCGATTCTATGTAATTTAATGCATAACCCCCTTTCCCTACTTTGGTGGGTACTAAGACGGAGAAAACAAAAAAAGAACTGTTATAGAAAAAAAGAAAACATAAAATTCATGTGGACGCACCACGTAGGATAAATATGTGTGTAAAGTTGAACGATAAGAAAACGAAAAGCAAATCTACTAATATTTTTTGAAAAGTACAAAAACAATTTAATCTTGAAGAATTTTCAAGAAATTCTTCAAAAACAAATGATTAATCAAATTCTTCTCAGATTTCATGAATAGATGAGATATAATATATAAATGTGTCCTTTAATTTAACCTCAACTGACATTTACGTTATTCAGTTTTAGGTGTGCACAAATAGACACTTAAATCTATTTACTTAAATAAATAATACATGTGTCTTATATGACATCGTACGGAGCAATTCATATTATAAATCTATTATACCACATGATACACATAGGGAGTATCATTTATTGGCTCTTTTTTATTTAATTAATGGATAACCCCCATTTCCAATACTCTGTGTGTAAAAGAAAGAAAATATAAGTGTGAAATATAAGTGCTCACTTTGTATTTTGTCTAGATCTTTTTTTTTTTATATATATAATTATTTGTGCAAATTTTTATCAGTAAAAGTGCAAATTTTGTGCAGTTTTTCAACACAAAATGATTAATCAGGTGCTTCTAACATGAATAGTTGGACATAAAAAAATATTTTAAACTCTTTTGTTAATAGTTGAGACTTTAAAAATTCTTTTAAACCACTTTGTTGAAACCTCATTTACTAGGGTACAATATTTATTTTATTCATACTCGATGTTTATATTAAATGTTATATTTGGGCAGAATAAGTAATATCACAAAGTAAAAGAAGACACATAGATTTATGTGAAAATCTTTGCGGGAAAAATCACAGGCAGAGGAGTAGGAATTTCACTATAATGGAGAGGAGTACAATAGGAGACGGAAGTCTCAATGACGTATTTCAAACCGTCCAAAACAACCCATTAAATTGCACTTATATAATACGTGTGTACAAATAAATTCTAGGCCCAAAAACACACAAGTATCGGCCCGATCTCGGAGCCCACCACTGACCCCACAAAGAATCACAAACATGGGTCGTACCGCGAACTTTTCAGGGTCAGATCAACAGAATTTGGGTCACAAACTCTAACTCTAAATCATGTAAATTTAATAATGCTAAAAAAGATTATGTACAAAACATATATTTTACACATTTATCGGTTTTATTTACTTTAACACATAACCTATTTCTTGATCAAGTAAAAAAGATTGCTGACTGAATGCTCCTACTTCATCATGTTTGGCCCTTTATCATACTTTGACGAGTATTGAAAGGAAGAAAACAAAGAAAAGAACGATAATATGTTCTCAAAGTTCGATGATAAAGGCAAATACTTATCTCATTCGTGCTCGATGTTTTTACTAAGTCATGTAAATTTAATACTGTTAAAAAATTTATGAACAAAACACATCTTATACATTTATCGATTCTATTTACTTTAATGCATAGCTCATTTCTTGGTTTAAGTCCAAAAGATTGCCGACTGAATGCTCCAATTTCATCATGTTTGGCCCTTTACCATATTGTGGCGGATACTAAAAGAAAGAAAACAAAGAAAAGAACAGTTACAAATAGAAAGAATATGAAAAATTAACGTGAGCGTGCCACGTAAAAGGTAAAGATAGAAAAGAACGGTTACAAAAAGAAAAAAAGATAAAAAAAATTCACATGAACGTGCCACGTAAGAGGTAAAGGTGAGAAAAAAATGGTTACAAAAAAAGAATAAAAAAATTCACGTGAATGTGCCACGTGGAAGATAAAGGTGAGACAAGAGAATTAATAATTCAGGGATAAATATGTACTAAAAGTTCGATGATAAAGGCAAATAATTATCTTATCTATGCTCGATGTTTATACTAAATCATGTAAATATAATGCCGTTAAAAAATTTATATACAAACTCATATTATACATTTATCGATTCTATTTACTATAATGCATAACCCACTTCTTGGTCAAGTCAAAAAGATTGCCAACTGAATGCTTCTGCTTATCATGTTGGGCCCTTTACCAGACTTTGGCGGATAGTGAAAGAAAAAATGCTTATTAAAAGAAAGAAGATGAAAAATTCACATGAGCATGCCACATAGAAAATAAAGATGATCCAGAAGAGGAATTAACAGTTTAGGGATAAATATGTACTCAAAGTTCAATGATAAAGGCAAATAATTATCTCATCCGTGCTCGATGTTTATACTAAGTCATGTAAATTTAATACTGTTAAAATAGTTTATGTACAAAACACATATTATACATTTATCGGTTCTATTTACTTTAATGAATGACTCATTTTTTGATCAAGTCAAAAAGATTGCCTATCGAATACTCCTACTTCATCATGCTTGGCCCTATACCATACTTTGGCGGGTACTGAAAGGAAGAAAATAAAGAAAAGAACGGTTACAAAAAGAAAAAATGAAAAATTCATGCGGGCGTGCTACATAGGAGGTAAAGGTGAGAAAAGAATGGTTACAAAAAGAAAGAAGATGAAAAATTCACGTGAGCATGCCACGTAGGATGTAAAGGCGAGACAAGAGAAATTAACAATTCAGGAATAAATATGTACTCAAAATTCGATGATAAATATAAATATATCCAAAAAGTATAATAAAGGGCAATTATTATTTTTCTTTTTGAAAAGTACAAGGACGCACGTGACATCTACGTGGCAATGCACGTATTTATTTATTCAACTTTATACAAATTTAAATACTACTTACACACATCTAAAATTTAAAAACACAAAAACTAACTAAAATGACATAATTATTTTATTTATTGTTTTTCTTTAATTTAATTAATGCATACCCCCCATCAAACATACTTTGGCGGGTAGCTTAATGAAAGGAAACAAAAATAAAAAATAAAAATGAACGGTTACAGTTTGAGAAAATATAAAAGCAAAATAATAAGAAGAAAAAGTAGTTTACTTCACTTCTTGAACTTCACTGTACTGTGCAAAAAAACAGAGAGAAAAAACACCAAAAACACACACTCACTGTGTTTGTTTTTCCTACTGATAACTCATAATCTACACAGAAATTGAATGTTTGTGTTACATACATGCGTGATCTCTGCCAGAAATGTAAGGTAAGGCTGCGTATATAATAGATTCTTGCAGTAATAGAGGAAAAAAACACCAAAAACACACACTCACTGTGTTTTTTTTTCATACTGATAACTCATGTCTATATAGAAATTCAATGTTTGTGTTATATATATGCATGATTTCTTACAGAAATGCAAGGTAAGACTGCGTATAATAGACTCGTACAGAAAAAGAGAAAAAACACCAAAAACACACACTCACTGTGTGTTTTTTTCATATTGATAACTCATATCTATATAGAAATTCAATGTTTGTGTTATATATATGCATGATCTTTGACAGAAATGCAAAGTAAGGCTGCGTATAATAGACTCGTGCATAAAGAAAGAGAAAAAAACACCAAAAACGCACACTCACTCTGTGTTTTTTTCATATTGATAACTCATAATCTACACAGAAATTGAATGTTTGTGTTATATATATTCATGATTTTTGACAGAAATGCAAGGTAAGGTTGCGTATAATAGACTCGTACAGAAAAAGAGAAAAAAACACCAAAAACACACACTCACTGTGTTTTTTTTTCATATTTATAACTCATATGTATATAGAAATTCAATGTTTTTGTTACATAAATGCATGATGTCTAACAGAAATGCAAGGTAAGGCTTCGTAGAATAGATTCTTGCAAAAAAAAGAGAAAAAAACACCAAAAACACACACTCACTGTGTGTGTTTTTCCTACTCATAACACATATCTATACATAAATTGAATGTTTGTGTTACATACATGCACGATCTCGGGCAGAAATGGAAGGTAAGGTTGTGTATAATAGACTCAGGTAGTCCGGTCCTTCTCTAGACTCCGTGCATGGCGGGAGCTTTAGTGCACCGGACTGTTATATGCACGATCTTGCTCTTTTGAATAGTAAATTTTTTGCCTAATTTTTTTTTTCACTTTTTTTAGTGAATTTTAGGTAAAAAAATATGGAGATGTATGGTGGATCACAATCTGATCAGCAGCCAGAATGGGTACCTGTTGGACCGGAAACCGGTCTAGAAGGTGAGTTCTTTCACTGCACAAATTTGATGACAAATCGGTGACAGTAGGGTAGAGTGTACGCAAAACTTAATTACCACTAACTAACTTGTAGAGGTAGAAAGGTTGTTTCCGTAAGACACTCGGGGACCAAGGGGTTTTCCACAAGTGGGATGTGCGGACGGTAGAGTGTATGCGGACCTTATAACTACCTCGTGGAGGTAGAGAGACTGTTTCCGAAAGATCATCGGAAACATAAGCGACGGACTTTTTTTTTCAAGAAAATGAAAGAATGGAGTGGAAATATAGTGTAAATAGTATTTTTTCCTTCTTATGTTCATGTCTATAAAGGAAGAATTTTCCTTTGGTATTTTTTGATTTAATGAATTTGACTTTTTGGGGTCTGTCCACATTCTTTGTGTGTGTGTGTGTTTTGACAATGTAGAATCAATGAGGAGGTTGGGGTTATGGAGCAATGAAGGGTACCCGGAAAGGTCCGGGACACCTAATTGTTCCTTCTATATGCGTACGGGGTCTTGTGGATATGGTGCTCAATGTCGGTATAATCATCCTCCTGATTTAACCTCTGTAAGTTTCTTGATCTCATCTTGTAGTTATATATTGTGTTAATTAAGCTTACTATCATCAGACGAATTCAAGATTTGAAGTTTATGAGTTCCTATCGCGACCTCAAATTGATGTACTTTTACCAATGGGCTTCATAGAGTTTGACGAAAAGCTACTAGATTCACGTGAACCCTTACGTTGAAGGCTAGATCCGCTCCTGATGACTATACTGATCATTACTTGTTTAATGGAGCCTATAGTTTCATAGAGAATCATGAACCGACAAGCTTATTGAATTGGTACTAACGTTATACGCTGAAACCTTAATGTCTCATTGGGAAAAAAAGTCTAAAATAGTCCCTTATTTCGAGCTGAGTAATATAGTTATCTGTATTCTTTTACCTGGTGCACTATTACTCCTTATTGTTTACCGATTTTGATGCGCTAATAGTGCATGCACCATACTAAAGAATAAGGTTGATGTTATGTGTCTACGCACAACTATAAGGGATCATTTAGGTCGTTTTCGCTCATATTGGTGATGTAAAAGACAATTATACACCGTAAGTAACTCGGTAGCTAACTTTACATTTCAACTAAGACTAGTTGAGAGTGAGGATTTGAATGAAAAGGTCCTGCACAGAGAATGCACTGAGTAGGCACGGCAAGAAAATCAAAGGCAATCTAATCAAAAGCAGAGTGTTTGAAGAAATATTATAACGATAACAAAAGAGTGGTACTATTTGGCCGATCATTTTATGTTTTTCTATTTGTATACTTAACAAGATGAAGTAGAAATGGACGATTTTTATTTGTTCTGTTAGTTTCTCGGAATGGTAAGCATGAGTTACTTTGACTCTTACTTGGGTGTGGCTCGGATTTAAGGTTGGTGTTGTGCCGTTGGAAAGAAGTGAATATCCAGAACGAATAGGAGAGCCTATATGTCAGGTAACTCTATTTAACATCCTGAGTTTGTTCGTGTTTGATCATGTTGTTTTATCAAGTACGCGTGTATGCAATATTGATTTCGTGTGTGATGAATGGATAATTTCTATTTGCAGTACTATCTAAGAACAGCGACCTGTAAATATGGTGCATCGTGCAAGTTCCACCATCCAAGAAACTTGGGTGGATCTTTGAGCAATGTACCACTAAATGAATATGGATACCCATTACGCCCGGTAATTGATCTATTTCGTTGTATGTATGCATTTGTGTACTCTATCGATAAGTTTGGTTAAGAGCTCTCAAAATTTATCAATTACGACAGGAGGAAAGAGTATGCTCCTATTATTTGAAAACGGGGCAATGCAAATTTGGTTTAACATGTAAATTCCATCATCCTAACCCTGCTGAGGTATCAGCGCCAGTAACTGCACGGCCATTTTATCCGACAGTGCCGTCTCTTCCTGCACCTCTTGAAGAAACGAGGCCTCAACTCTTACCTAGTTCTTATGTACCTGGTACTTACGGTCCAGTTCTGCTTCACCCAGGATTAGCGACCGTTCAGAACTGGAGCACTTATTCGGTATGATGGAGATATTCTCTCAGTCGATTATCTGATATGACGGAAAATAACAATCCTATCGGGTGATTAATTTGCTTTTTGCAGGCACCGGGAAGTCTTGCACTATCACAACTAGCATCTTCGACACCTGCCATTGCAGCACCTTACTCCTCGTTACACTTAGCTGATGGCCCGTCAAGCAGTGCATTGCAGGAAAAGCATTTTCCTGAAAGACCAGGCCAACGAGTATGTCAATATTACATGCAAACGGGGGATTGTAAATTTGGATCATCATGTAAGTTTCATCATCCTGCCGACTGGAGTCCATCAAAGACAGATTGCGCTGTCAACTCCTTAGGCCTTCCTTTGCGCCCGGTATGACTAATATCCTTCTTTCTTCCTTCTGTTTGACTTGGCATCGCGAATTTAGAATCCAATCTGGATAAATCTGTGATGAGCATCGTTGTCTATCTGGTCTTGCCTGAAACTGAGATCCTGCCATGCATTACCGTTCTTAGCCTGCTCAGCTGCATAGTTGTCACAGAATTCAAGTAGTATTATTTTGTTGAATCTAAATTTACGGTTCTTCTTGGAGCTACAGAGGTACTTGCCTCTTGCATGCTCTATGCCATGTAGATAAACTACAAAAGGGCAGTCTGACTACTCTTACCTGTTCTGCATTAGTCGCTGGCCGCTGGTCCGTATGACTTATTAGGCTGCTGTTAGTTATCAGTCCTAACAAGAAATGAAACAAAATATGTTGCGATTTGAAAATGTCACGATATGTTCACACAGAATACAAACGGTTGAATTCTAACGATTGCCTAACTTTCAAATGCCAAAATGATGGCTGCACATCTTCTAGACTCGAGAACATATAGCTACACTAGAGATGTTAGCCTCCTTCGATGGTTCCAGTATAACCA
Source organism: Capsicum annuum (assembly GCF_002878395.1). Lineage (NCBI taxonomy): Eukaryota > Viridiplantae > Streptophyta > Magnoliopsida > Solanales > Solanaceae > Capsicum > Capsicum annuum. The sequence goes on from NC_061116.1 coordinate 2,025,706, forward strand.
AGTATGTTTGTTATCATCTCGAGTCTCTGCATGATACATGAATACTTCTTTGCCTTGGTTGGAGGAAGTGTAAAATCTCCTTTCTCCGGTTTCAAAACCTTCATATCTGGTTCAGATATCTGGTGAGCTTCATGATACCTGAACGATTGCGACACTTTCATCTTGTTATATTAGCTTTGTTGAGTCTGAAAGTATTGATGTGTGTAACTCGTTAGTCTGTTTTGAGACTCGACTAATTTCACTTGTGAAAGTAGGGGGTGCAGCCTTGTTCCTTCTTTATGCAAAGAGGATTCTGCAAATTCGGTGGCACTTGTAAATTCGATCATCCAATGGGAACAGTACGAGATAGTTCATCAGCTTCTTCTCTTCCTGATATACCGAATGCCCCTTACATGTCATCGCCAGAATAACAATCCGGATTGTTTCAGGATCCAATACGGACCCCTCCTCATTGTGTAGCGTAGCGTCTGGTATTTCTTCAATACCGAATATGCAACTCTCAAGTCGGCGAAGTTGGCCAGCAAAGTTGATGTAAACAACAACTCCTATGTATGCTTTTCCTGGTAATTTCTGTACATTATGAATAAATGGCTCAATGTTACCTTCTTTCAATTGAAGAATCTCCTCATTGTCTCATTGGATCCCTTGCACGGTGCGGTCCTTCCCCTAACCCTGCCCTGCGTAAATTTGTCTCATTGGACCCCTTACGGTGCGGCCCTTCCCCTGACCCTGCGCAAACGTGTCTCATTGGACCCCTTGTGGTGCGGCCCTTCCCCTTCTCCTGTGTAAACGTCTCATTGGACCCCTTGCGGCTTCCCCTAACCCTGTGTTAACGTGTCTCATTGGACCCCTTGCCATGCGGCCCTTCTCTGGACCCTGCGTAAACGTGGGATGCTTTGGGCATGGGGTTTCCCTGTCCTAAGTATTTGAAAACATCATCATATACAATAGAAAAAGAGATGAAGCAAATTAAGATGCATCTCTATCACTACAAGATACTCTTTGTTTTTTCTTTCATTCCCTTAGACGGATTATATAGATTCAACTACATAAAACAATAACATACTCAATGTAATTCAACTGGTGGGGTCTGGGGAGGGTTCAGTGTAAGTAGTGGCGGACTCAGGATTTAGGAGTCGTGGGTGCTTAGGAGGTTCGGTTTACTAGGTGCTTTTATAAGTCTGCCTCGAATTCAACGGGTGCCGGAGCACCAAGAAGATGGTCATTGGTCCATCCTGAGTGTATGCAAACTTTATCCCTACATCATGGAGGCAAAGAGGTTGTTTCTGAACAATCTTCGAGTCAAGTGCATTAAGTCAAAATAGTCATGCACGAGGGAATACGGCAACAAGGAAAACATGGTAACTAATACGAAAAGCAATGCAAAGCATACAGAAAAGGAACAATAACATCGACTTTATATGGTAGCATATATCGAAAAAACAAGAAATTCATGAATAAGTTTAATACTACGACATAAACGGTGCTTCAAACTATATCACCAAGAAGCGAGACAATGCTTTACTACCTACTAACTTTCTACCTCGATCTGTTTCCTAGAGGTCATGTCCTTAGTAAGTTGCATCTATGTCATGTTCTGTCTAAT
>NC_061116.1:2030311-2035045 GCF_002878395.1 Capsicum annuum
ATATATATATATATAAATAGATATATATATATATGAATTGAATATAGAACATAATTTTTTTTCTTTATTCCAATTTTTTTTTCTTTATTCCATATTCCTATACATCTCTTGTACCAGTAGCATTGTCTTTACACATCATTAAAGTTTGAAAAAAAAAATCTATATATTACTGTATTAGTTTCTAGATCTCCAAAATTAGAATTACTTTACCCACTAATGAAAGAATTTTTCATGAAAAAAATCAAGGAATAATATCTTTGCCTTTTACCCCATCAATTTGTTTATTAATTAATAACTATTATTAAATAGTTGTATGGATTCTACAAAAAGTTTGGTATTATCTTTATGGTCTGTCAACTTTTCATAGTATTAAAGGGTCAAAATAGAAGAATTTAGTTTAATATACACTCAAAATATAACTTTTTTTACACTACGAGTGATTTTTTTTTAATAACTGTGGTGTTTGGACTAGTTTTCGTGCACCTTAATTAAATCTATCGTAATTCTGTTCTTCAAGATTAAAACAAATGAAAAGAACCATCTAATATTCAATCTATCGTAATTAGCAATTTACCTTATTTTTGTGATATTCCTTCCACTTTTTATGAGGATTTTATGTACATGTAAATATCTTTTAGATGAACTGAATTTGAACAAAGAGGTTGAGCCAAGAATTCTTACTATGAAGATTCAAAATATAAAAAAGTATACGCAGAAATATGCCAACGGGATTCAATATATAGTATATATACATCAAAAAAAGAAATTGATTGATCTTCATAGTGTAATTTTCCGATGAAGAGATGTCAACCGATTTCTCTTCGACAAATACTACTTTAAGAACATAGGAATTAGCAATAAACACAGATAGTAGAAAGTACGCAGAACTTACCCTATCTCAAAGGTAGAGAGACTGCGTCTACTAGACCCTCGACTCGAGAAAAAACAGTTCAAATTAAAGAAGTTTAGAAAGAGAACAAGGAAGTGAAAGCATCACAAAACACACCGAAAAGTGACTACATCTAAATAATACAATAATCAAAGTACAGGAAACATCAGATAGTAACAGGAATCGAAGGACTAGTAACTACGGTGGCAATTCGATGACTACTATAGTATGGACAAATAACAAGACAACACAGTACTACCACTATCTGAACTCTTAAAAATCGTCGTAAGTGCATAGAAATATCATATAGTAACAAGAATCGAAGGACTAAAAACTACAGTGACAATACGATGACTACTATAGTACTATCTGAACGCTTAAAAATCCACATTAACTGTCAGTACATAGAAGTTAAACTCAATTTCTCAAAGTATGTGACATTTTATTTCTTCTTACTTTTGCTTTCCTTTATCTAAAGAAATATCTTTAAGGAACATTGCCTTTTCATTTATGCATTAGTATAATTTATTTTTTCCTTTTCTGGATAAATAATGTAATCCATATCTATCTAAAAATCCCTATAAATAACCAAGATATGTAACCTCAAATATCATCACCAACATCTACTACTAAACTTAGTGATCAACTCTTCATATTTTCTTCGTTTCACCGTCGTATATATTTATATCCATATCTGTATCTATATCTATATCTATACATATCGATCGATATGGATAGAATAGGTGACTTGGCATCAAAGAAGGCAGCTGTAATATTCACAAAGAGTTCATGTTTTATGTGTCATAGTATTAAAGCATTATTTTATGACATTGGAGCAAGTCCAGCAATTCATGAACTTGATCAAGATCCAAAAGGGAAAGAAATGGAGAAAGCATTGAGAAGTTTAGGTTGTAATCCAAGTGTTCCTGCTGTTTTTATTGGTGGGAAATTTGTTGGATCATCTAAGGATATTATATCTTTACAAGTTGATGGATCACTTAAACAAATGCTTATTGATGCCAAAGCTATTTGGTTCTAAGCTATGCCACTCGGACTCTTCAAAAATATCGTCAGAAATGTCGGCGTATACGTGTCAGATTCTTCATAAGTAGTGTATATTTGGAGAATCAGATACAGGTGCGGCATCGAAAGTGAAGAGTCTGAACAACTTAGTTTATAAGTAAAAAACACTACTACTAGAAATCAGTCAATTTTTCGATAACATTATTCTGTCGATAAATACGTCAAAAATGCACTCGTCTGAGATGTTTCCAACGGACGACGGACTGTCCGTCGAAAATTGACTGATTTCTTGTAGTGAAGAAAAAAAGAATAGTCCACTGGACTAAGTTTTTACTTGCATGGATTCGCAGAAGGATCTGACCAAATTAGGTTTATTGTAAGTTTTTGTATTATAAAAACAACATGTAGGTTCCTAGCTTGTACACAAACTTTTTTGTGTGTCAACTTCAACCCAATGTCTTTTTTTTTTTTTTGCTTTCTAAGTAGTCCTCTTTTCCTTTAAAAGGAATGGAGATTGAGGGAGAAAAGGAAGCCATATATTTTGTCAAAATGGCTAATAATGGAAAACTTTTCTCATGCTTGTAAAATTTTCTGTTTCGTCGATTGTAACTTGTTTGAGACTGAAACATAATAGCTGATGTTGTTGTTGTTGTTGGATGTTCGCAATCTATTATTCTTCCCGTTTGTCGTGACATTTGGATTCGAACAGAGGCAGATGTAGAGTATACGCGATACAAATTTGAAAGAACTTATTGCATGTGTTAAAGAACTCGCAAAAATTATAAATTCTAAATCTGCCTATGGATTATAATGTCACATACTTAACATAACGCAAAAAAAAATAAAAAATTAAGTTGCATGGAATAGTGCCAAAAAAGTCATAGATGATCATTGGTTCGATACATACAAGGCTTGATATATTCACATCAACATGTTGACATGTGATTACTAGTGACTCCAACTTTATGTTCTCGAGTTGCAGATTGTTCCAACTGAGACAATGTTTTCTATATATGCATAAGTACTTACTCATCAACACTACTTACTCATCAACATTCAGCACAACTTTCATATTGAAGATCCAACATGAACTAATATGAATATTTTAACTTTTAAAAGTTGCTATTGAGTCTTCTAGGCACTGAAAGCAAAACTTTAAGATTGATCTCATTGAATGATGAGGGATGGAAGGATTTCCTGGTGAGAAGGGTGCCAGCCGTGACCAACAAGGTCGTTGGTTCCATGCGTGGGGCCGCGACTCGGATTAGTGACCTGTGTGTCAGGAGTGGTGACCTGGACCTAGGAGGGGTTCCGGCCGTGACCAACAAGGTAGTTGGTTCCATGCGTGGGGCCGTGACTCGAAGTGGTGGTTTGTGTGTCACGAGTGGTGGCCTGGACCCAAGAGGGGTGGAAGGATGTCCTGGTTAGAGGGGTGTTAGCCGTGACCAACAAGGTCGTTGGTTCCATGCGTGGGGGTGCGACTCAGAGTGGTGACCTGGACCCAAGAGGGGTGCTAGCCCCGACCAACAAGGTTGTTGGTTCCATGCGTGGGGTCGCGACTCGAAGTGGTGGCTTGTGTGACATGAGTGGTGACCTGGACCCAAGAGGGATGTCAGTCGTGACCAAATGAGCTCAGCCGTGACAAACAAGGTCATCCGTTCCATGCAGGGGGCGCGACTCGAAGTGGTGGCCTTGACCCAAGAGGGATGCTAGTCGTGACCAATGAGGTCGTTGGTTCTCAAGCGGGGGCGATTTATGTGCCAATTGTCCCATATCCAATAAATAGAGAAATAAACTAATGGTTTTATCGGCTAAATGTATTCTCCACCTATCAGATCTGTCTTTCGGGTTGGTTCTTCAGTTTGGTTTATAACATGTTCAAATCTACACGACGATTGAAGTAGCTAGAGTGGCTTGACCTCCTCTTCTTACAGCCAAATGACTTTAAATTCTGAATTCGTCACTGAAAGGAATATCTTATCTTTTCCTCCACATAGTAAGGAAAAGAATATATAAAGAAAATAGACATGAGAAGCTAAAAAGAACTTATCATCTTCATGGAATCAAAGCTCTAAAGATGAATAAGAACTTATCCATAAGTTAAACAAATGTCATTTCTTGCAAGGTGAATCTCATATTTTTCTTAGAGATTCTACCACCTCAACTTGACATATATATATATATATATATATATATATATATATATATATATATTCGATCCCTCAACTCACTTTAGTAAAGTGACCATAAAAATATTCACTTGGATCGAGGATCTCTCGGAAACAACCTCTCTTGCCACCACGAGGTAGTGGTAAGATCTGCGTACATTCTATCCTCCACAAACTTGACATATATATTCGATCCCTCAACTCACTTTAGTAAGGTGACCATAGAAATATTCATGGCCGAGGGTCTCTTAGAAACTATCTCTCTTGGCTTCCCGAGGCAGTGATAAGATCTGCGTATACTCTACCCTCCACAAACTTGACATATATATCCGATCCCTCAACTCACTTTAGTAAAGTGACCATAGAAATATTCATGGCCGAGGTCTCTTAGAAACAATCTCTCTTGGCTTCACGAGGCAGTGATAAGATCTGCGTATACTCTATCCTCCACAAACTTGACATATATATTCCGATCCCTCAACTCACTTTAGTAAAGTGACCATAAAAATATTCACTTGGATCGATGGTCTCTCGGAAACATCCTCTCTTGCCCCCACGAGGTAGTGGTAAGATCTGTGTACATTCTATCCTCCGCAAACTTGACATGTATATTCGATCCCTCAACTCAATTTAGTAAAGTGACCATAGAAATAT
>NC_061116.1:2038045-2091435 GCF_002878395.1 Capsicum annuum
AACTCACTTTAGTAAAGTGACCATAAAAATATTCACTTGGATCGAGGTCTCTTGGAAACAACTTCTCTTGCCTCCATGAGGTAGTGGTAAGGTCTGCGTACACTCTACCCTCCGCAGATTGACCCCACTTATGAGAATTCACTCAGTATGTTGTTGTTGACCATAAAAATATTCATGCAGCACATACTAATTTTTTCTTGAAAATTTTTCTTTTGATTGCTATCTTTAGATCACCCTAAGATGGAGAGATCACATGGCGCGTAGTTGCGTATGCTGAAGGATGGTCAGTTGAATACCTTTTCACCGGAAAGTTATATAATGTATATCGATCAAATATTATAGAAATATATATATATATATATATATATATATACACACACACATATATGTAATACTATGAACTACTTATCCAATACCACAAACATCTCCAAAACACTACGAATAAGAAATTACAAGATACATTCATAACACTTAGACTACAGGTAAAATCGTTAAATCACTTCACTTACACTTTAAGTACTCCATCTTAGTCTTGCTTAACCTAAGCCCTTTAGACTCTATAGTCTGTCTCCAAACCTCCAACTTATCATTAACTCATCCCTGAATCTCGTCAATAAGCACTACAACATCATCAAATAATATATATATATGTGTGTGTGTGTGTGTGTGTAATATGTAATATTATAAACTACTTATCCGCTGAGCAATACTATGAACTACTTATCCAAAATCACAAACATCCCTAAAATACCACGAATAAGAAACTACGTCAAGACACATTCATAACACTTAGACTACAGGTAAAATCGTCAAATCACTGAACTTATACTCCAAGTACTCCGTCTTGGTCTTACTCAACCAAAACCCTTTAGACTCTATGGTCTGTCTCCAAACCTCCAACTTATCATTAACTCATCCTCGAATTTCGTCAATAACCTCTACATCATCAGTAAATAACATACACCAAGTCACCTCCCTGAATATGGCGAGGCAAGACAATATATTAATTAATTAGTCAATTAACCCCTTTAACTCACATGAAAGATTAGGAATACATATTTTACACCCCCCAAATTAGGCTAAAACTTGCATTTGCCTCACACATACACTACTAGAATATTTATAAGCATTGGCTTAGCCATATACAATTAAGGATGATCAGTTGAACAACATTTGTTAAAAATATATATTGTATATATAGAAAATTATATCAAGTATATTTTCATACATATATATTAATTTTTGTACTTTTGACAAAATTTCTAATTTCACTGTCGTGTACACGTGTACGGCCATATACAATTAAGGGTGGTCAGTGGAACAACTTTCGTTAAAATATTATACCGCACATATAGAAAATTAAATAAAGTATATTTTCATACATGTATATGGAAAAAAAGTCCGAAATATATTTAACCTTTGGCAAAATTGGTTGTGACACTCCTCAACTTTGCGGGAGTCGTATGACCCCCATAAATTGTTTTTTTCTGTACTTCTCTGCCATTTATTTAATTAACTGAATCATTTGAGACCCTAACACGCTTAGTATGCGTGTATTCATGCAGTGGTCCAACTAACAAATATATGTCACAGAAATACGATAAAAAATAATCTAGGGGGTTATAGGACCCTGCAAAGTTGGGACATGTTACAATAAATTTCATTAAAATTTAGATATATTTTAAACTTTTTCTTCACATATATATTAAATTTTAAATATTCTTAACGAAATTTCTGACTTCTCCGTTGTGTACAAGTGTACCACCATTGATAAAATTTAGTGTGTGAAGAATATAACTTAAAGTTGGAAATGGACACAAAGAAAAAGAATAAAAGCCACCAAAAAACTTTTCAATTCTTTGCTAAATATTCGAGCAAAGAATATAATCCAAGAATATTGGAAAAGAATCTCAAAAAATTGACTACACATGCATTATATTGTATATAAATAAATAATTATTGTAATGCATCTTCATTCTTCAAGAATAAAATTTTTATAATAAAGTTTAATCTTCCACGGCTAGTTTTATGTCCACGTTGTCTAGAGAACTTTTTATAGTAAGGAATTAATTACTAATTATGGATAATCATTAGTCTAATTAATTATTTTAACATGCATACTTAATATAAAGTAAACTTTGTTTTTTAATTAGAGTAAGGTGACGTTTTTTTTGGGGATGAATTAAAAATATAAGTGTGTCACGTAAAATGAACGGAGGAAATAGTAATTAACTTAGGAAAAATAACAGGTTATTTGTTATGCTCGAATCTTTCTATAATAATAGTACAGTTTCATTTTATGGATATTTTTTTTTTGTTATTATAGTGAAACGTTATTATAAAGAATATATAATACAACATAATGAATTGTCGGTTTGAAGGAAAACTTAATCAACAATAATAAAATACCCCGTGAAATCTTATCACTATTTCATGGAGGTAGAGAGACTATTTTCGAAAGACCAAATATAGCAATTCCAAATAAGAAGTAGAATGAAATAGTGTGTAATAATATGTTATTATAAAAGATAATTGTTATAAAAATATATAACTATGTACCAAAAAAAAATAAGAGATAAGCATTCAGTATCCCTCGAAACTATGACCAAAGTTGCTACGATACACTCCAACTTTACAAAGATTCTATTACCCCTGAACTTAATTTTAACATATTTTTGTCATCTTTTTGTGCTGACATGACACCTTTATTTACATAAAATGAGACTCACGTCAAAGATGTCACGTCAGCTAAAAAGGTTGACAAAAGGTATCACATCAGCTGAAAAGGTTGATAAAAATATACTAAAATTTAATTCAAAAATAATAAAACACTTGTGAAATTATGGAGTGTATCTTAATAAATCTCGTCATAATTCAAAGATACTAAATTTTTTACATAAAAAATAATAAATGCTAACTATATGGAATGTGCATATAGGTATATATTTCTAGGTGGTTCAAATAAGACTTTTCCACCAAAAAGATTCTATTCAAAAAGTGCATGACTAAATAAATAGAATATATGTACTATCCTACAACTTGCTCAAAGTTTGTGGAATGAAATAGTATCTACTTTTTTGTTTTTTTATTTATTAAAAATTAAAATTCTCTTCTTCTTCTTTTTATTTATTTATTTGTTTATTAAAATTCCTTTCTTCTTTTTGATTTATTTATTAAAATAAAATTCTTTTTAGTAGAGCTGTAGTCCAATTTTTGGAGCATCTAAATAAAGCACACCATCTTTTGAATCTTTACAATTTAGTCAGAGAATTCCACTTTCATTTTTAGATTGTTCCATTTTTTTTTCCTTGTATTATAAATAGTGTGGCCATGAAATCCCTACATTTCCAAGCAACCTCTAAAAAAAACTAAAAATTAACCCTAATATTTCTCAAGTTTTTTTTTCTTTCTATTTGCTTCTTCCTTCATCACTTCTAGCATTAAATTATTAACCATCGGATCGATGTTCATTTTCTGTTGAACTTAGATCCGATGGTATACTAAAGCGTACCTTCATTTAACCCTATTTTTTGATAAGTTTCCAAATACCTGAATATCAAGTGTAACTCGTACCAATCTGTCTTCTAGCCACTAAAGCTTTGAGAAGGTGTATACTACCTAAAAGCTTAACAAGGCAACCAACATAATATAGCAATTGAGAGTGGGACAGTCTGATTCCAACCAGAGGCGATAAAACCCTAATTTTATCGTACAGACAGTCTGATTCCACTCAGAGGTGATAAAACCCTAATTTTATATCGTACAAACAGTCTGATTCCACCCAGAGGCGATAAAACCCTAATTTCATCTTGTACTACTAGACATTGTTGTTACTCCAAGGGCATAAGGCGATTCTTTCACGACCTGAAATGGATAAGGTACAAAGAATGGCATCAGAGCACGGGGTCGTGATCTTTAGCAAGAGCACGTGTTGTTTATGTTACGCGGTCACTATATTATTTCGCGATCTCGGTGTTGATCCTTACGTACATGAACTTGATCACGATAATGATGGAAAGGATATGGAAAAGGCTCTTATGAGAATGGGTTGTAATGCGTCAGTGCCAGCAGTATTTATAGGAGGGAAATTAGTTGGATCAACAAATGAAGTTATGTCACTTCACCTTAAAGGATCCCTAATTCAACTCCTCAAACCTTATCTACCTGATTAAAATAAAATAAATCGAGAATTGAAGAGAGAAATTACTCGTCTTTCTATGAATTAGGTGAAAATTACAAGGTATAATAATAAAAATATACGAACAAATAAATTTTAATGGCTCGATCGACTTACACTTGTCATGTAGATCAAGGCCATTTTGTAGTATATGAATGTTGTAATAGCTAGTAGTTATGATTATAATTTATATATATATGTACTTTGTGAGATATTAATTTATACTAATTAGTCATTTAATTTGCGATCATGAACCATATATTATATATTATATATATGCAGCTTAATTGTTATTACATATTTTCTCTAATTCAACTTCTCAAACCTTATCAACCTCATTAAAATAAAATAAATCAAGAATTGAAGAGTTAAATTACTCGCCTTTTAAGAAATTTTATGAATTAGGTGAAAATTACAAGGTATAATAATAATAATAATAATAATAATAATAATAATAATAATAATAATAATATACGAACGAATAAATTTTAGTGGCTCGATCGACTGACACTTGTCAGGTAGATCAAGGTCATTTTGTAGTATATGAATATAATGTTGTAATAGCTAGTAGTTGTGATTATAATTTATATATGTACTTTGTGAGATATTAATTTATACTAATTAGTCATTTAATTAGCAATCATGAAATATTACAATTAATATAATGAAATAGTAGATTTTAAAATTGAAGTTCATGCAGTTTGACAATCAAGAAACGAAATGTGACAAGTGAAAAGGAGACGTTTCTTGATTAGGTAAAATTCTCTTCATCTAAAGAAGGGTAAAACTGGAATAATGTCATTAATGTTTTTTTGACTATGTGAAACATTACTTATTCAGAAACAAAACGAAAAACGCTAAAACAACTTATTAGGTACGTTCATACTGTTTGACAATCGAAAAAATGAAAAGTGACAAAGTAAAAAGGAGCGAAGGGATTCGTTTCATTATTGAGACTTGGTTTAAATAAATTTGGTTTTCTACTCTAATTTAAATTATTATTCCATGCTGATTATTTTCTTATGTGTGGTATATATGCGAAAAATATTATCCTAAAAATATGAGGCAATGCGGATGAAGGCTACAAGAGTGCGATAAAGATGAGGTTTATTGGAGGGTGATGTGTGTATATGTATATGTACACACATGTATATGTATATATATATATATATATATACCATGGCGGAGCCAGAATTTTCACTAAGGGGTTCAAAATCAAAAGAAATAGGCACATGAACTAGCCGAAGGGAGTTCAATATCAATGATATATACATAAAAAATAATTTTAATCATATATAACTAGTATAATTTTCCATCGAAGGGAGTTCGGATGAACCCCCTAATCATAAGGTGGCTCCGCCACTGTATATATTGAATCTCGAACATAAGATTAGAGGTTGACTTAGTTGTTCAAGGATACTTTATATTTTGACTCCTCAACTTGTTCTCATTGTGTCTCATGGATATTCTACGCTAACGTAACACATATATTTTAAAGGTGTCTAACACAATCATTTTTTAAGTCGGAACGTTCAACTAACATGATAAAGACGATTTGAAATATCTACATGTGCATTCTCAAAATTAAAGTGTATGATTGACGGTTGAAACCAAGTTAAGATTTTATTTAGGGAAAATAGTCAGAAATATACCTATACTTTAGCGAAATTTGCTGTAACACGCCTCAACTTTGCCGAGGTCCTATGACCCCCTCGACTATTTATTATCGTATTTCTGTGATATATATTTGTCTAGCTAGATCACTTCAAATCCTTACATGCTCAGTGTACGTGTGTTCATGCAGTAGTTCAGCTGGGCAAAATCTGCCACAGAAATATGATAATAAATAGTCAAGAGGGTCATAGGACCCCGCAAAATTGAGGCACGTTACAATAAATTTCGTCAAAGTTTAGGTATATTTCAAACCTTTTTCCATTTAATCTATGTGTTTTGCAAGTTAAATTTTGTACCAAGATTATTATTATTATTATTATTATTATTATTATTATTATTATTATTATTATTATTATTATTATTATTATTATTATTATTAAAAAAATTGGGAGAAAAATTACTATCCACAAATATTCCCAATTGGACAGACTTGATTTGGTTTATCAGTGGCAGGGAGTTCAAATTATGCCACATGTATACAAATGATTGCACATAAAATCTTACATATAATTAGTCGAGGTGAGCGTCAGTTAGCCGGAACATTTTGTTATAAGAAAAAAATCTAACATTTGAAGTGAAATGTTTAGCAATTATTGATTAATGGGGCAACAACAATCAAAAGATGAGTTACTGTATCAACAAGTCATTGAAGGAAATGTTGAAGCTATCAAAGCTATTCATAATAATGGTGCCAGTCTTGAGGTATATAAAATTTTTAACCTATGTAAAAAAAATTTATTGAATAATTTAGCTTTTATTTTTGTTTTTTTTCGATAATCGTGGTGTCTAGACCAGTAGTATGAACTTGTGGGTGTCTTGTTTCCTTTATTATTTGGCGTGTGACATCCCTTTTTGTTATTTGCTTTTATGTTTTTGTTTGCTATATTGTTACCTGTTCCGAGCCGGGGGTCTATCGGAAACAACCTCCTTGTGGGTGTCTTGTTTCTTTTATTATCCGGCAGTGTAATATCTCTTTTTATTGCTTGCTTTTATGTTTTTGCTTGCTATACTTTATATGTCCTGAGCTGGGCATCTACCGGAAACAGCCTCCTTGTGGTGTCTTGTTTCCTATTCTCTGGCGGTGTGATATCCCTTTTTATTGTTTGCTTTTATATTTTTGTTTGTTATCCTGTTATCTGTTCTGAACCGGGGGTCTATCAGAAACAACTTTTCTACTTCATCTGAGGTGAGGTAGTGGTATAGACTGCGTACACTTTACCTCTGAATCCCACTTTGTGGGAATACACTAGGTATGTTGTTGTTGTTTTCGTCCTGTTTTGTTTCCTTTATCATATGGCAGTGTGATATCCATTTTTGTTGTTTGCTTTTTTTGTTTTTGTTTGCTATACTGTTATCTATCCTGAGCCGGGGTCTATCGGAAACAACCTCTCTACTTTACAGGAGATAGTGGTATGGACTGCGTACACTTTACCCCAGATCCCATTTTGTGGGAATACACTGGCGATATTGTCGTTGTTGTTGTGGTAGCGGTGTTTAGGCCAGCTTTCGCGTACCTAGACTAAATTAGTTTTTGTCTGACACCCTTTTTGGTGAGTATGAAAATTAAGATTTAATCATTGGAAGATACCATTAGTGATTTTTTCAATAGTGCAAGTCTTGAGGTATATATATTGTCACCTATGTATAAAAATTTTCTTGAATAATTTAGCCCTTTTTTTTTTACGATAATCCTGGTGTATAGGCTAGCTTCCGTGCACCTGGACAAAAGTAACTTGTTGTCTGACAGCCTTTTTGGTGAATATGAAGGGAAGCCTTGAAGTAACTGATAAAGTTCTTGTCATATAACTAGGAGGTCACGGGTTCAAGCCTTGAAAATAGCCTCTGGCAGAAATGCAAGGTAAGGCTGCGTACAATACACCGTTGTGGTAGAACCTTTCCGTGAACCTTGCGCATAGCGGGAGCTTTAGTGCTCCAGGCTGCCCTTTTACCCTTTTTGGTGAATATGAAAAATGTTCAATCTTTGGAAGGTACCATGAGTGTTTTTTTCAATAGTGCAAGTCTTGAAGTATAGGTATATAAGTTTGCCAGAGGTCTCAGGTTCGATTCCCCTGGGTATGGAGTTACCTTTGTTAGAGAGCGCTTTTCCCCTAATGTGGCACTTCCCGGTGCTAATTCAGATTTATTTGGGCTCCGATATGGTTACCGGACACTGGTTGGAAACCAAAAATAAAAATAAAAAACATAAGTTTGCTCATGTACCCAATTATCTTGAAAATTTTAGCTTTTTATCAACACCCATTTTGGTAAATATGAAAAAAATTCAATGTTTAGTAGATGTCATGAGTATTTTTTGTCACTGGTGCAATTCTTGAAGTATATAAACTCAATTATGAACCACAATTTACTTGAGAATTTGAGCTTTTTATCAACACCCTTTTGGTTAAACTTGAATAAGATCCTATTTATTTTTGGATTTAACTATTTATTAACATCCTTTTTGGTGAATATGAAAAAGATTCAACTTTTAGGATATGACATTAAGTTTTGTCACTGGTGCACATAGGTGGAGCTTTCAGCTTTACTAGTTCTTAATTTTGCAACGACGATTTCAAGTGCTAATAACTAAGTTCTAAATTTAGGTGAATATACAAACATCTTTTCGGAGATGATACGATCATACCAGCACTAACATACCAGATCCCATCAGAACTCCGAAGTTAAGCGTGCTTGGGTGAGAGTAGTACTAGGATGGGTGACCCCCTGAGAAGTCCTCGTGTTGCATCCCTCCTTTGGAAGGGGAGCCTTGGAGTAACTGGTAAAGTTGTTGCCACGTGACCAAGAGGTCACGGGTTCAAGCTTTGGAAACATCCTCTGATGATAGAAATGCAAGATAAGGTTGCGTACAATACACCCTTGTAGTGGGGCCCTTCCCAGACCGTGCGCATAGCGGGAGCTTTAGTGCACCGAGCTGCCGTTTTAAGTCCGTAGTCATACATATTCACCCATGTACCCGATTTACTGGAAGAATATAACTCTATAGCAATACACTTTTGGTAAATATACAAAAAATTCAACTTTTAGGAGGTGTTATAAGTGATCTTTTAACTGGTGCAAGTCTGTAGTATACAAGTTCTATGCGCCAATTTACTTGAAAAGTTTAGCTCTACATCAACTCCGGTTTTGGTGAACATAAAAGAGCTTCGCTGTTTAGGAGGTTACATGAGTTATCTGTATATACTAAATGTAATTGTGTGCCCCCTTTGAATCAGTGGACCGACAAAGAAGGAAAGACACCATTGATTGTAGCGTGCATGAAGCCGAATGGCTTGAATGTTGCAAAAACTTTGCTTGAGCTCGGTGCTAATGTCAATGCTTACCGGCCAGGTATCCCTTTCTCGCCCAACTTGTCACTAGAGGCGGCTCCTGGATTTTAAGTCAGTAGGCTTTAAGTGTCACGACCTTCATTACTTTGTTGTAATCTGCTTTAGTTATTACGATAATCATCATTCCGATTACTAATTTTCTTCAGGATATGGTGCTGGAACTGCACTGCATCATGCAGCTAAGAGAGGTCTGGATGATAACGTTCAGTTACTTCTTTCCTATGGAGGTACATATTTATAGCTTTGCAGAGTGAACATGCTTTCTGGCTTTGCTCTATAGATCGATCCAGACTGCATTTCTCGATGATCTAGTACTACCTCCGTCTCAATTTATGCGACAGTCTTTCCTTTTCGGTCGGTCCCAGAAGAACGACATCTTTCTATATTTTGTACAATTTAACTTAAAATGTTGATTTACCCTTAGTGAGATGATTCATAGTCACACAAGTATATTTGGTTTATTTTAGAGTTTATTGAGGACATGACCCTAGATAGGAAGGTATGGAGGATGCGAATTAGGTTAGAGGACTAGTGCATGTGGGTGAGTTTGTAGCCAGTAGATAGGAGTGCTTTAGTGTAGCCTGACTAGTAGTCGTAGGGCTTTGTACATAGGTTGGAGCTTCTAGTTAGGAGATTTTGGCTGAATTGTGTCCTTTTGGTTCGATAGTGCGTAGTACTACTTTGTGGGCGTCTTATTTCTGTTTTTTCATCTTGTTTCATGTTTTATTACGACATTGTTTACCATCTCTTTGTCCTGAGCTGGGGTCTATCGGAAACAACCTCTCTACTTCTTCCGAGGTAGTGGTATGGACTGCGTACATTTTACCCTCCCCAGACCCCACTATATGGGAATACACTGGGTGTGTTGTTGTTGTATTTTAGACCATAAGTTTCAAAAGCAATTTTTTCTTTCTTAAACTACGCAACCATCAAATACCTTCACATAAATTGGGATGGAGCGATTGTCATTTTTGCATAGTTATCAGCCGCTTAATGTATGTATCTAACTTACTATGCAACTAATTTACCAGCAAATCCATTGATCAAGAACGATGGTTGCCAAACTCCACTTGAAGTTGCTCGAGCAAAGGGTTTTAGCAATGTCGTTCGTACTATTGAGGTGTACTTGATATTAGTTTCAAGATTTTTGTACTTTCTCCCCCTTCTTGACTTGGATTGTATGTTCGTAAATTCATTTATTCTGGTATTGCTTTCACTTGCAGAGACAAATCTGCATTTTCTCCGGCTGGATGAGGGAGTTCTATGGTCGAGGAATTCTTGAAGCTTTAGCTCCTCAATTGTTATCTAGGAAGATGTCAGTATGATTCCGACTTGTCTTTTCTTATAAGTACCCCTTGTCTGTGCTTTGAATTCTTTTCTGTATATAATGCTACAAGTTTTGGGGTCTTATCGGAAACAACCTCTATACTCCAATTGTTGTTGTTGTTGTTGTAATGTTTCAAGTTTCAAAACTTTTGTTCTGCCGAAGGCTGTTGAAATAGACATATGTAAGCAGTCTTGTTCAACCTGTTTGGGACTAAGGTTGTGTTTGGTATGGAAATATTTTCCAATTTTCTCATGTTCGGTTGTACATAGTGGAAATAGGGAAAATAGGTTGCATAAGTGACCTTCCATACTAACTGTCTAATTCCGCCCTCCAACACATCCCCCACGTCAACCTCAATAGTGTTCGCCAGACTTGTACAAATGCTTTGAGACTATATTTCCTGCATATTTACCAAATACCAGAAATACAGTAAAACAGTTTCCGTTATACCAAACACACCCTAAGCGTAGTTGTTGTTGTTGCTGTAAGCTGTTTCGCATATTTGCTGACAAATGATTATAAAATGCAGTTGGGTTGTAGTCGTACCTTGCAGTATAGCTGATCCTGCGAAGCCTCTTAAATTGGAGCTGGCGATATACTCATCCTTACAGGTAAATAAACACTTCTATGAAAACTCTTCTGGCAATGTTGTGAGGTACCTGTCGTTTAGCTCGCAGCATCTTTAGAGAATTCTTGATAATGATGTATGCCAGCGAGGAGTAGGTATGAAAACTGGACGTAAATGTAGGTATACTATATCTATGTGAGGTTTAAGCATAAGCCGTATATGAGCCAGCTCCTCGGTATATGCTGTGGTCGAGTTATCCTTCTTCTCTATACATGGTTCTCTGTGCTTGGTTGAAACTTCAATAAAGCAGCAACAACAACGATGCTCAAAACCAAACTAGTTAGAGTTGGTTGACAATTCAATGGACTCGTGATACTTCTTCTCTCCTTACTATGAAATTGGAGAATTTACTGAAATGATGTTCCGTTGAACAGGATGCCCAGCCTCGTAATGTTATCGCCTTATGGAAGGCTAATGTTGAGGAGCTAAGGTGGCAACGATCAGATCCTGTGCTGACAATTTTCGACAAGACCAGTAGTAATACTCTTTTCCTGAAACGCGTCTTTACAGAATAGACTTTATAATAGTTCTTTGATTTTGCTGCTTTCGTATCAGATACTCGATATAACTTTACATCAGTGAGCGATTCCGAGCAACAACAGCTTCAGTTGTTGCACAGAGCATGTATTGCTGCAATTGAGGTTATTACCAACTCAGACTGAATCATACTTTTTTACCAATTCTGTATCTGTTGTTTGTTCGTCGGATGAGTTTGTACCTTGCGATATTACACAAGTTGTGTTTGAAACACGTGCATTATGCCTGAAGGGGAGCCTTGGAGTAGCCGGTAAAGTTGCTGCCATGTGACCATTAGGTCACAGGTTCAAGCTGTGGAAACAGCCTCTTGCACAAATGCAGGGTAAGGCTGCGTAAAATAGACCCTTGTGGTCCAGCCCTTCCCCGAACCCCGCGCATAGGGGAAAAGATCCAAATTTATTCCTCTAATATACGGAATACCGTAATTTTACCATCTGTTATACTTTGGAACCATCCGTACCCTTGCTGTTAGCAAATCGTCTCATATTTGCTCTGGACTTTATACGGTGATTTGCTAATGACAACGGTCTCAATGATCCCAAAGTATAACGGAGGGTACAAATAAGGTATATATCATAGTATAGTAGAACCACCTCTGGGGCTTGACATGTTCGCATTTCAGGTCACGCCTCGTCGCTTACCACAGAATACCCGAACCACAGTGCCACAATCTGAAACTGCTGCACAAGCAATGGAATTAGCAATTGGAATCAACTCTTCCATTCATTCTGCTAAAGAAAATAAGATTTTACATCATCACGGACAAAGCTCCGGTGTGAAAAATGGAAATGACTGGTGTGATGACACCGATGATTCTGCCTACAACGGATGGGGTTCACTTGTCAGATCCGAGCCTACATGTGAAATTACTAACTACAATTGGACGGGTGACAGAACTAAGGTCCAAGAAAATGGATGGGGAAGTAACGCAGATGTATCCAGTCAACGACAGCAGCAATCGCTTCCTAAATCCACATCTTCTGAACTAAGCTGCAGCGGATGGAATGCCGAGCCTGCTGTAGAACAGTACAATGGATGGGGCATGCCTGAGCCTCGGCAGGGACATAGAGATGCCTCGGATAAAGTTCATTATCAAGGATGGGGACACACCGCAAAGGACAAAACAGAATCCCCAGGTGTAACTAGCCGTGAATCAATGGCTAATGCAGACAATGCATCTGAGTTTAGACCGATTGTCTATCTGGTTGAAAATGCTGAAACTCGAGAAGGCAACAATCCTGCTTTTGATTTTGCGTCCCCTTCAGCTCCACCACTTCCAGAAGAGGTTGTACACGAAGAAACTGTTTGTTATCCGGCCATAGATCTTAGCCCATTGCACCTGTTGAATCCTCATGTGGATCAAAAAACAGCTTCTGTTACGACTCAAAAGGAAAATGAACATGAACATGAACATGAACCTGCATTGTGTATAATATGTTGGGAAGGTTCAGTTGAAGGAGCCTGTGTACCTTGTGGTCACATGGTTGGCTGCATCCAGTGTTTGAACCAGATCAAATCCAAGAAAGGGGAATGCCCCATCTGTCGAGTAAAAATCGATCAGATTATAAAGCTCTACTCCGTTTGAGAGGTAAATGTCATGTCGTTCTCCTAGAAGATCGAGCCTAGATATCATAGTAAACTACACTCAGGCGCAACCTGATCTTATCGAATGTCATTTCTATATCATTTGCAAACGGCATTATACATAAACAAGCCTTTAACTTGGCCTCAAATCACATCTATGACCTCCAACTTTAGGTGTGCACCAGTAGATACTTAAACTTGTATAAAGTTGAACGAGTAGATATACACGTCCAATGTAACATAATACATGTAGGATGTCATGTGGACAAGAACTAGTCACGTAAGACTCCACATAGGACATATGTGTCTACTTGTTAAAACTTCATACAAGTTTAAGTGTCTGCATGTGCACACCCAAAGTTGAAGGTCGTAGATGTGATCTGAGGCCAAGTTAAAGGGCATGTTTATATATTGCGCCTAAATTAACCATGAGGTTATTGGCGGATATCTTCATTTGATTTAACGTTTCTTAGTTCATGTTCAGTTGAAGGAGTGGAGCTAGAAGAAGATCGCAAAAGGCATGGTTTGAAGGGGTGTATACGAGCTTTGCTCGATTGAGTAGTAGTATTCGATCTCTTATTTTCTTTTGGTGCACCCATGTAGTTCATGTTTGTATACAGGAATGTGCGCAGGGGCGTATGCAGGATTTTGAGAGGGTGGATGTACTATTAAGAAAATACTTCAAGCGTGGCTTCATTCATCTATATTTAAATATTTTTAAAAGAATATAACATCACTACATATGATCTAAGGTGGAAAACATGAATTCACATGAATCTGGTAATGCCCACCTAGATAAGCCCCTGAATCAGTGTCTTTTGTATTCTATATTTTCATATTTTATTATCATTTAGGTAAAGTCACATAGATATACGCTCTAAGAGTAAATATTACAAAATCTATCACTACTTTTTTTTATTTATAAAATCTAATTTTTATTTACAAAATCTACCAAATATTCATTTTTTTTTTGTGTGTGTAAAAAATTTAATCCAAAAACCCCTTCTCTTCTTCCTTTTTTATCTCCTCTCTTCTTTCTTGATTGAAAAACCCAATTAAAAGGGTATTTGAAGGATCTTCCAAACATGGCTCATAAGCCCCACAAATAGCATTCACCATACATGGCTTTGAAGGGATCTTCCAAACTCTAATCCAATTGCTACCATTAGTCTTATGATAAGCATACTGCTGAAAGTTTCCTTGAGTATCTTGACTGTCAGCTAAGCTAGGGGTGGACATTCGGTTTGTTCGATTTGATTATTGAATATCGGTTCGATTTTCGGATTGACGAAAATGAAAACCATAATCAAACCAAAATTATTTCAGTTTGGTTCGATTTTTACAAATTCGGTTCGGTTATTTCGAATTTTTATTTCGGTTTTAAAGATTAAAGTAGTGAGTATTTAAAATTGGTGATTTTTCTAGAAAAATAATTTTTTTTTTCAAACCTAATTTTCATTCCCAAATATAATTAATTCAACATGCATGAAATAACTATAAATATCGACCTCGCTGAGTCATCGCCGTTGGCGTGACGGCAGTGATCGCACTCGGCAGCGACTGCTGATGGCAGTGACGAACTGAACAAACGACTGTTGTTGGCGATGTTGAAATTTCAAATGAATTGACGAACTGAGGATGGTTGAGAGTTGTTGCAGCCTTCATGTTAATGTTAAGGTGTAAAGCAAAGCAGTATATTAGGATTTAGGGTTACTAATGATTATAATTTATATATTTATATGTTATATCAGATTATATTATATTTTTAGTATATTTACATATATATTAAATTATATATATTGTAATATATTATTTATATAATTTCGGTTTTTCGGTTTATCCGAATTCTCTTTTTTGTAAATCCAAAAATCAAACCGTTCAACCAAATTTCTAAAATTTGAAACCGAAACCAATTCGAAAAACCAAACCAAAATTAAATTTCGATTCGATTTTTTGGTTTTTTCAGTTTAAACCAAAATATGCCCAGCCCCACTGTCAGCGGTTATTTTATGGTGCAGTATAGAAATTGGTGTATCAGTATGAATTGTTTAGAAATTGGTGTATGCATTGTATAGAAATTGGTGTATTATTAGTTTTATGGTGTCTGAATTGTATAGAAATTGGTGTATCAACAGCTTTATGGCGTCTGAAAAGTATAAAAATTGGTGTATCAATAATTTTATGATTTTTGAAATAGTTAGAAATTGATATATTGATAATTTTATGGTGTTTGAATTATTATATAGAGATTGGTATATCATCAATTTTATTTTAAGGTGTCTTGGTGTATCAATAATTTTATAGTGTTCAAACTCTTTAGAAATAGGTGTATCAATAATTTTAGAGAAAATGGTCAAAAGTCCCCCAACCTTTACCTCAAATCCCAACTACGCACCTATACTTCACGGGGGTCCTATCACCCCTATGAACTATTTAAAAATGATATTATTACCTCCCTAAATGCTTACGTGGCAAAGCGAGTGAATCTCACTCTCCTTGAGAGAATGAGCATCGAAAATAAAAATAAAAAATTTATTTTTACATTATATATATATATATATAGATTCTTTTTTTCTTTATTTATTTTATTCCTTTATTCCTCTCCTTCTCTCCATTTTCATCTTCCTTCACCATCTTCATCTTTCTCATCTCCATCTTCATTTTTTTATCTCCATTTTCATTTATACCACAAGCCCAACACTTTTTTCATCATTATTTTTTTAATTATCATTTTTAGACCAACTAATTTCTCCTTCTTGTAAATGAGGATAAATAATTCCAAGTGTTTCCGCCGGAATGGCTTCACAGCCGCCGGTGGAGCTTGTCCGGCCATCGGACCAGTTCCAAAATGAATATATCAGTGATACGCACCAATCCCATAAACAATTACACACATATTCATCTCACAATTCTCAGAAATTTGAAAAGATTAAAGCGATTCTTAGGGTAATTTCTGAGAAAAAGTGGGAATTAGTTCAAAAAATTATGTCTCATGAGGATTCCGAATCAAGTGAAACGATTTCAAGCCATGAAATCAATATTATATCTCAAAATCAATATTCATATTTAAGTTTTTTTTTTTTTGCACTGTTTCAGCATCAAGATTGATTTTTGAGTTGTGGGGTTTCTTAATTTTGTCTGTTTTAGCATCAAGATTGGATTTTGAGTTGTGGATTTGTTGAAATTGTCTATTTTAGCATCAAGAAAGGATTTTGAGTTGTGGCAAGGGTGATTTTGTGAGAGATAGTGAGTTGTTTGGGTGGGATTTTATTGAGGGTTAATTGAAGGTAGATGAAATCACCATCTTCTTCTGATTCTTCATGTGAGAGTGAATTGAAGTTCTGGGTTCCATGGATTGAAGTTTTTTCCAATTGAGAAGACCATTTAAATGGGCCTCGAAAAAATAAGGAAAAAGTAGGATAAAAATATTTTTTTATATCAAAAAAATAACAATATTACGTGGTATTAGCTGATAGGCGCGTGCAGCTCACTCGATTGTACAAATCTGGGTATGAGTTTTTAGACGGGCATATATTTCATTTTTAAATAGTTCAGGGGGGTCATAGGACACCCGCAAAGTATAAGTGTGTAATTGAAATTTGGGGTAAAAGTTGGGGGGTCTTTTGGCCATTTTCTCATAATTTTATGGTGTCTAATATGTATAGAAATTGATCTATTTTTATGGTGTTTGATCGATATAGAAATAAGTGTATATAAAAATAGGTGTATCAATAATTTTATGGTGTATAAAATTTGTATAGGATGTAGTTTGAATCAACCGGAGAATTTACTACCATTAATGATGTTTTCTCCTAAAAAATATTAAAAATTAAGGTCAATTGAATTAAATAAATTAAATTTGAAAACATAAAACAAATATCAAATAAATGCAATGTTTTTTCGTTTGCCTTATTTATTATTTTTAAAAAAAAATTGATGAAAGACAAAATAGGAGAATTTGCAGGGTAAAACATCAACTATTAAGTTGCCCCCTTAAATCATGCTATTTTATTTATTGTCTTTATTTTTTCTTTTACCTTATTTGGTAGATTTTGTTATATTTCTATTGTTATATTTTGTAAAATAGAAACTATGGATAGTTTTTGTAATATTAACTCTTAAAGTGTATATTTATGTGATTTGCTTCTATATTTTTGGTATACCTCTTGTATACTGCCAAGCTGGCCTTCTTGTTATCAATGAGTTTTACTTACCTTATCAAAAAAGTTAATACTTGCATTTTAGTTGCTTCTCCATAGTTACAGTTTCAGTTGACTCATTCACTACCTCGTTTCGAATCCACTCTATGCATACAACTCTGGTTGCTGGTTGGGCCGGTTCGATGGCTTTGTATGAATTAGTGGTTTTTGATCCTTCTGATTCTGTTCTTGATCCAATGTGGAGACAGGGTATGTTCGTTATACCCTTATGACTCGTTTAGGAATAACCAATTCATGGAGCAGTTGGAGTATCACGGGAGGTTGGGGGTGGGGGGTTGGAGGGGGGGTGCGGACTAGCTTATGCTTTTTGGCAGCTAGCTAGCATTGGGTGTATTGAGATCTAAAAATATTTTGTGACGAACGTACAGGAAAACCTCTTTGGATTTGTCAAAGATCTTTAGAATTCATTTATTTCTCTCAAGGATAGCTTGCTTTGGTTTTGATGCATTTCATGGTCCCGGAATATGGATGTCCAATCCTTATGGACCAACGTGAAAAGTACCTGTAAATCCAGCGTGGGGCGTGGAAGGTTTTGATGAGCGGCTCTTTCCGATAGACCCTCGGCTCAAGGTAAAGATACAACAAGTGGGGTTTAGAAAGGATAGGATGTATGATCTCACCCCTACCTATGTAGCTTAGAGAGGTTGTATCCGATAAATCCACCGTTAGAAAACTCCTCTTACTTCCTCACACTATTCAAACACTTGTTAGTACTTCTTTGTACATATCTTTTTTGTGGCATTTACATATTTGATGGTGATGATGAATGTACTTCAAGAAAAACAAAATTTAAGACTTGACTTACAATCTGTAACAGAATTCTAGCTTTACTATCTGCAAATTTACATCAAAGAACTGACTTACAGCAACAGATTAATGTGTAATAAACGCTCGTTTACCATTCGTGATATGGTGAACTTGGGGTAGCTAGTCTTCATCATCGCTGAGAACAATCACATTTCTATCAGTCAATGAAGACCCCCGTGCAAGATGCTTCTTCAGATCTGTATTGGAAGAAGTCGGAATAGTTTTTCCAACGGCAGTATGATGTATTGGAGCGTTTCCTTTTGATTGTGATCGATGATTCAATGCATCTGCACCAACACACGGTCCAGATATCCGATCCACAGTATTTGTCGTTGAACTTGGACCAACTGTGGAAGAAGTCTGAATAGTTTTTCCAACGGCAGTATGCTGTATTGGAGTGTTTTCTTTTGATTGTGATCGATGATTCAATGCATCTGCACCAACACACGATCCAGATATCTGATCCAAAGTATTTGTCGTTGAACTTGGACGAACCGAAGGTGCAAAGAACACGTCTGCTTTCTTGTACCGTTGAGCATCTGACGCTTGTCTGGAGGTTGATCGGTGAGATTCACTCTCAGAGAGTTTCACGTCAGGAATTACAGGTTCGTCCTTCACTGTTACCGTACCTCCATCCTTTTTGGCATCTTTAGAAACGTCGGATACAGGCAATCCAAGTTTTTCTTTTGCCAGCTTATAAACTGCGCTTAACTTTCGATCCAAAGCTTCAACCATGATGTTCAGCTCATCTATTTCATACCGTATAAGCAAATACTTCTCGCTCCAAGCACAAGCACATAGCTGCTTGGCATGAAGAAGACAAGTATATTTATGCGGAGAACAGTTGCAGCCAATGGCAGAAAGGTATAGATCATAGAAGCATGTAACACACTCCCGTTTGGTGGAAGCGCAAAAGTCATACTCCATCTTTCGTGATTCAAGAGCAGCACACAGATATTTCCGTTGTCTCACTTCAGCGGCAACCCGAGTCTATCCAACATAAAAATGAAACGATGTATCATATTCAAAAATAACATAACTAGTCAGTAATGCGTGCATCTCTTACGAGAGTTTGTAACTCAACATGACATTAGCCCTTACTAAGGGCCCGTTAGCATAGTAACTTCCTCACAAAACGAGGGACCAACAGAAGTGGGGTCTGGGGAAGGTAAGTGTGTACGCAGACCTTACTCCTACCACGTGGAGGTAGAGAGGCTGATTCTGAGACCCTTAGCTCAGGTTAATCAAGTAGCTGTGAAAAGAAAACACGACAGTAAAGCAAACCTGACAACGAATAAGAAAAGCAGTACTGACTACACAGCATCCAGAAAAGGAACAGTAACAACAACAGAAAGCATATCAAAAAGAGAGCATTACGCAGGAGTTATTGTTGAAAGAGATCGAACGACTAGAGAGGGAAAACAGTTGTGGTTGATAACAAAATTAGAAGTACAACATAACGAGGAATGGAAGAAATGGCAATGTCAAATGAAACGAACAAGTCGCAGAAAGCCTGTTAGAATTGAAGTTCAGGAATTTGGAATGGCTCCTTATATAGAAGTCAATTATAATAGAGGCTAACCTGGAATGCTTTCGTTAAATAACCATAGTTCCAACAGACTGCCCTCCATTTTGAATTATCAAACGAATTATTGTTTTGTCGCGCAAGTTCTCCTAAAGACCTAATTGCTTCTGCAGCTGCATCAAGCAACAGCTTATCATGGGAGATTGATGTCTTTCTGTCCAGCTCACGGTACAGCTCCACAGCATTCTGACCATGTGGTAACCAGTCAAAGGGAGCAAAGTTTACTGCTTCATAACAATTAAATCCACAATCGAACTCTGCATGGTATGCTCCGGGGAGAATGAGAACAAACTCCTTTGGGTTTTGCACACAACGATAAACAGGTATACCCTCTGAAGTCAATATAGAAGGAGAGAATTGTGTGGCCTGCATCAAATATAAGGGTTGATCGATCAAATGGGAGGTAATAGACAAACTTTTCATCTTCATCGTGCAATTTATAACAACAACAACAACAATCCAGAGATCATTCGGATTCCGTTAGGAGAGTTCATTTTATTAGTAAAATTGAAAACGGAACCAGCTAAACATTCATTCCTTTCTTTCCAGGAAAAGGCAAACAACAACAACATACCCAGTGTATTCCCACAAATGGGGTCTGGGGAGGGTAAAGTGTACGCAGTCCATACCACTACCCTAGATGAAGTAGAGAGGTTGTTTCCAATAGACCCCCGGCTCAGGACAAATAGCAGTATAACAAGCAAAAAACATAAAAACAAACAACAAAATGGGGTAACACACCACTAGATAATAAAAGAAACGAAAACACCCACAGAGTAGTAAAAGACATTTCCTAATTAAAATAATGAAAAATATATTCACGAATTTGAAACTCACATGGTTGTGAAGCAAACAAGGATGTGCTGACAACTGTGGCAGATGCTTCTTGACAGCTTCCTCAAACTTGCAACGAAAACTGCCAGGAACCCCATAAAATATTCTCGGGGCACCAAAATGTATGTAGGATAGCAAATATAAGTGGTGCTCTTCAGTTCTCTAATAGAGGACAGAAAAAGAAGAAAATATAGGCAATTAATCAATCAAAAAGAAAATGCTAACAAATGAAATAATGCTCATCGTACTTTTTCCTCCCAAGAGAGATACTGCCCCGAGAATGATGATGCCCCTTCCCAGAAAAAACTAAGACACAAGAACAAATTCCCAAGCATAATTCGAATTAAAAGAACGAAAATCCTTGCTCAATGAAAAGACTGTAAATCTTACCCAGTGATTTGATGAAAAACACATTGCAACGGAGAGCCGGGGAAAGAAAATAGAGGAATTGCTACAACTCTCAAAGCGGAGAAGAGAATCTTGAAGCTTAGGGGTATTGTTCAAGTTCCAACCTGATTCCACATATTGGGGACACTCAGTTACATCCCGTGGATTGGTTTTAAGTGGAAAACCACTAGTTTCCGTAATATTCCCATGGAGCACCTAATAAACCAAATTGACAACGAAAAGTAAGAAAAAAAATGATAGAAGAAAACATGTTTGACGGATTTCTAGAAAAGAAAATTGCACTTCCAGAGAAAAACCTCAATTTCTTCAGTTGGATTCTCAATAATCCTCCAGTATTCTCCTTCAATATCAGGAATAGATGGTTCTGACAGCATCTTCGTTGCATCTTCTTTGTCGTTTGACACTGTGATCTGATCTTCCTTGACAAAGTACTGCCTCGTGAAATGATCAGCGTAATTCTTGAAAGCTTTCAGTTTAAACTTTGGCCCACTTTTGAGTTCAAAGTGTTCATTACAACAATCAAATTCTTTAAGTTCCACGTCGTGTTCCAAATCTGACTTCATACTTAGGATTTTCTGCCGTCTATTACTCGTCTTTTTATGGTCTCCCACAAGTCTATTCTTGAAAAACAGACTCTGGAAGTCGCTAATGCGCTGGACATGGGTGTCAACTCCATACCTCGTGTCCTCTTCGTTAATGCGGCAAGGTGGTTTCCAGGAAGAGGGAGGAACAATACGGCATACTCCATAGTTCTTGACATGTGGAAGGATGCTTGCAACATACTTGAGAGTATCTTCAAACTCCTAACATAAGATTTAATGTCATGAAAGCAGCATCCAGAGTACTTGTTTATGATGTAATAAAGGGCATACTATGTTGCTTGGACTCTTCAAAAATGTCAACAGGTGCATGTTGGATTCTCCAAAAGTAGTGTATTTTTGGAGAATCCGACACGGGTGCGGCATCGAAAGTGAAGAGTCCGTGCAACTTAGAGGGCATATACCAGGCTGAAAGAACGGATGTCAAGGAATACCTCCTCAGTAGGATGGAGTACAGGAGCCTCATCAAGTGAAGGGATCCGTGCCAATTCCGGACGACTTCTTGCAATAACCTGTGGAAAAAGCATATAAGAAACATCATCAGCTCAATGGTAACTGAAAACCAAAAAAGACAGATGTCGATCGCAACTAACTTTTGGGTAGAAAACAGTTAATCCTTGCCTTAAAACCAAATATTATACAATATTAAGGAAGAATGAACCTTCTGGCAGTTGTGACAACTGGAACATCCTCGAATCACTCCTTTTGGGAGATAAGCACGTGAAGGCGAACTCTAAGAAATAAATTGAACCCAGAGAAATCAAAAGACCAAACCATTATTTCTAACTAGCAGCGCTACATGCCAACAATTACACAGAGAAACAATAGATGCTGCAACATTCTTTGACTAGCCACCACAAGCGAAGATGCAACCAGATGGGCCTTTAACTCAATATATCTTGGACCTTAACTTCCAAGTAACGCACAAGACAATCAAATGAAGAAAAGAAAACCCGTAGAAAACAGAAAAGAACGTCATCATTGACCGGTACTCAAGCCCACTTGCCAAGAAATATGTTTTGATAAAGCCCATTAACAAATTTACAGTGTCCCACATTGATTGAGGGAATTGATTATTGACTCCTCATATGGTCTTGGACAACTCTCACCTAATGCGATAACATTTTACATTGACTTAGTTTCAAAGTTCATTTTCTTAACATGGTAGGTATCAAAGCCACACATACTCTTGTTGATTTGTTGAGGATCATACTATGTCGTCCACACTTCAAATGTCCAGGTTTAGGCGATACATTGAATGTTGGAGTCCCACATATTTCTAACTAGGTTGATGGAATGGGACATCGTATTGGTATATGGTCTCTTGGACAATTCTCTATCTAATTAACTTGCTTTTTCTAGGTAGAGTTATTAGAAAACAAGCACGTATATTAGGATTTAGGACTAGTTAGTACCTCTCATTTTATAATCAGAGAAGAGCTTACTTAATAGTACAAGCTTTTGAGGAATGTTACTGGATAGTATGGGCGACAAGGGCTCAACATCCAGAGACACTACGATTCAGTTTTAACGCTAGTTCCGCATATACACTTCCATATTAACTACTCCCTCCGTCCCATTTTACGTGTCATCATTTCCTTTTTTGTCCGTCCCAAAAAGAATATCACCTTTGCTTATTTGGTAACTATTTAAAGACACAATTCCACTTTTACCTTTATTGATCCCACTTATAAGGCCCACATAATTAAAAATAATAATACATTATTTTAATAAAGGACAATTTAGTAAAAAGCATCAAGTCTTTACTTATTTCTTAAACTCCGTGCCCGGTCAAACTATGACGCATAAAATGGGATGGAGGGAGTACTATTTACATATACTAGTTCATTATTGACAAGTAAAGGAGCAAAAGAATTCTTCATTAGGCCCTTCCCCTATACAGTGAGCGGCAATGAGAGAACACAAACTTATCAGCTGATGCAACTTTCCTATTGATAAATCCAAAATAAATTTCATAAATGTGCAAGAAGATGATGCAGGGTTAATAGGTATAAATGCTCAGTTGTATAGCTCCCAAAAAATCTATCCACCCCTTTAGAAATCCTCCTGATCTTTTCTCTCCATCGTCCCAAAAAAAGTATACTGATGCTATTTCCCAAACTTTCTTCCATTCTTTCCTTAAGCTGAACTTCCATGTCGCAAAGGTATCTGCGACTTATAGGTTCTATTCCCCCTCTATAATCCAGATATCTATAGCAAGATTTGCGTTTTGCTACTGGGCCTAAACATACCATCCTGTCCTGCCCTTGCTATCGCACGTGGCGATAAATATCTTGAAGAAAATTCTCCATTTCTTCCTATTTCCAATCACCTGTCAGTTAACATAAGAGTTCTTTTTGACAACCATAGTGTCTGGGCGAGCTTGTGCACACCTCAACTAATTCACGGGATATCCACCACCTCCTGCCGGTAACAGGTAACTCTGTCACTACGGCAATGACAGATGGGAAGAAATCACCAGGTTTTTGACAGTTAACATGGGTTTCTTCTTGTTCCAAAAAATACAGGGATGCATACGATCAACAGGAATAATCCTCGGTAAAGCACAAAAATAGTTTTCTGTATATGCATCTCTCACCAGATATGTTTATCTCATCCTCTCAAACCAGGAGCATCAGCTATGGTATTCACTCTTCTTTTCATGCCTTCTCAATAAAAAAAAAGCACGAGGGGATATTGAAGGTGACACAAGCTCAAAACTTATAGCATAATCAATTTAATTGAAATCTACTATTAATTTTTTTATACTAAGCATACAACAACAGACGTAGCGTTGTTTATACTGTAATGGAAATTAAAACAGGATTTATGAGAAAAAATTATGAAAATCTTACTAACCTTATCAGCTTCACATCCAGAATCTTCTTCCATGTGATCAACATCATCATCAAGTATCCAAGGCCTACACCTAACAGAACTCTTAAGCTTTCCTACGCTAATAATTGTTGAAGTAGATGCCGCCTGGCTAGGATCTTGCTCAGACTCATTCCCAACAGCGACAAATTTACAGGCTTTCTCATTATTTTCTACCTCCTTTAATGTGAAGGGCATTGGCGATTCAAAACCAGGTGGAATTGGATACTTTTTCCAGTCGTCACTTTCACCATGTAATCTTGTGCGCTTGGCCCCCATTAGCACTGAAACAAAATAGCGCTGGAACAAAAGGGAAAGCATTAGTGAACATGAAACGTGGCATGGACTTATTTTGGCTTTTAACACTAAGCTAAGTTGCACGGACTCTTCACTTTCGATGTCGCACCCGTGTCGGATTCTCCAAAAGTACACTCCTTTTGGAGAATCCGACACGCACCCGCTGATATTTTTGAAGAGTCCGAGCAACATAGACACTAAGGAAGAAAATAACCAAAAACAGGCATAGTTCATCAATGTCAATGTAAGTTTTATCTCTTAACTTCACCTTTATATCTCTGTCGAGCACAATCAGACATCCAACTTCAGAACTGACCTGCAACAAGAGAACACAGATAAATGAGAAAATACTAGCCAAATATGACATATGGTCAAATTTTAAATAATATACAAAAAGTAACAAAAAAAAGAATTTGGTCGAGCCTGGTATTGCAAGGTTGATAAGAATAGGTGTGGATGAATTTCAAACAAATTCTTCATGAAATTCCTTTTGTAAATTGAAGAACATAAATCTTGTTACCCAGAGAAAACCAAAAGGAAGGGGGGGAAGGGATACACAACAGAAAGAACCTAATCTGATTTTCTTTTTCACAACCGGCAATTAACTATATTGAGATAAACAGCAAAGCGCTGAGAAGGTTCTCTGTAGGCACAAAGCAGAATATCCCCCCATGCAAGAACAAAACGAGGGGCACGCAGTCTATACAGAAATCTATTCTTGTAGTGAATTGCTGAAATCGAACATACTGTTTTCATTCTTTACATCCTGAAAGTTGCACCAAAAAGCCATAAGCCAAAGACATCTGTAAACCTTAGTACAGAGAAAGCTTTCCGTCAACAAAATCCAACAGATGCAAGTCGGCACGGTAACCCACAGATTTATTGCTGGTTTCCTGATCCCACTTCTCCCCAGAAAGTCAACAGGTTTGGGGAAGTAATAAAAATTGAAGCAAAGTCACGCAAAATCCATATCCGAGAGAAAATGCAGCGCTGCTAGCCGTAATTGACTGGATACACTCTTCATATAACATCTTAGCTCGGAAACTCTAATTAATTTCTCCTAGCAAGTTCGTCTAACGGGTTACATTAAAAAAGAGAGAGAATTTTAAGGATGGAATAGCAAATGCACTTGCTGTTAATCTGTGTCCTGTAACTCGTACAAATTCAGACCTATCCGCCATCTCTCTCCTTCAACAATGGCTTCACTTCCCTTCTAGACACTACGTTCCTTTTTCTTGAAAAAGAATCAATCAACCACCTATGTCTCAACTTCAATCTAATTAGAGCCAACTCAATCATCCTATGTATCTATGTGGATCTATTTAATTCATAGATATTAGATTCCCAAAAAGAATGATATTGTGGCATTTATGAAGCAGTAACGGATCAAAATATAGCGAAGCACCGAGAAGTCAGACCATAAAAGTTGATGGTAGTATATAAGACGGAGTTGCTTGGATGGCAAGCACCCCTCACTTCCAACCCGAAGGTCGTGAGTTCGAGTCACCAAGGGAGCTAGGGAAGGGTTAAAAAGGAAAGAATAACAAACTAGCACAACCCCATTCCATAATTCATCAAAATAACAAAGAAACAAACAGAAATACACAGCAAAAAGTCAAATCTTGAACCAAAAATTGCAGTAATGTCCTTTAAATTCCCCAAAAGAATGATGCGGGCATTAAATTCACCCAAACTTGCACAAAACCGTTACATATTTCAGTACAATAACAAAGAATAAACACAAATACACAGCAAAATAATCGAATCTTGAACCAAAACAGAATAAAAACTAGTAGACAAGACGGAGTTGCTCGGACGGCAAGCACCCATCACTTCAAACCCGAAGGTCCTGAATTCGAGTCACCAAGGGAGCTAGGGAGGGGTTAAAAAGGAAAAAAATAGCAAACTAGCACAACCCCATTTCATATTTCAGTACAATAACAAACAATAAACAGAAATACACAGCAAAAAATCGAATCTTGAACCAAAACAGAATAACAAACTAGCAGACAAGACGGAGTTGCTCCGATGGCAAGCACCCCTCACTTCCAACCCGAAGGTTGTGAGTTCAAGTCACCAAGGGAGCTAGAGAGGGGTTAAAAAAGACAAAAAAATAACAAACTAGCACAACCCCATTCCATAATTCAACAAAATTACAAAGAACAAACAGAAATACAGAGCAAAAAATCGAATCTTGAACCAATACAGAATAACAAAGTTGCTTGGATGGCAAGCAGCTCTCACTTCCAAACCGAAGACTGTGAGTTCGAGTCACTAAAGGAGCTAGGGAGAGGTTAAAAAAAAGAAAAAAAAAACAAGCACAACCCCATTCCATAATTTATCAACATAACAAAGAACAAACAGAAATACACAGCAAAATATCAAATCTTGAACCAAAACTTGCAGTAATGCCCCTTAATACCCAAAAAGAATGATGTGGTCATTAAATTCACCCAAACTAGCACAGCCCCACTTCATATTTCAGAAAAACAACAAAGAACAAACAGAAATACACAGCAAAAAATCGAATCTTGACCCAAAATAGAATAACAAACTTGCTCGGATGGCAAGCACCCCTCACTTCCAAACCGAAGATTGTGAGTTCGAGTCACTAATGGAGCTAGAGATGGGTTAAAAAAGAAAGGAATAACAAACTAACACAACCCCATTCCATAATTCATCAACATAACAAAAAAACAAACAGAAATACACAGCAAAAAATCAAATCTTGAACCAAAACTTGCAGTAATGCCCCTTAAATACCCAAAAAGAACGATGTGCTCATTAAATTCACCCAAACTAGCACAACCCCACTTCATATTTCAGCAAAATAACAAAGAATAAACATTGAATTCACCCAAATTAGCACAACCCCACTACATATTTCGTAAAAATAACAAAGAATAAACAAGAAACACAACAAAAAATGAAGCAAAACTTAAAGTAAACTACCTATAAAGTAGATTGTAAAAGGTGATTCTTGTTTTTTGGAGTTGCAAAGTCATAAGTGTTGAAAATGGAGGAACCCCATATACCTAGTACTTCTGACAAAACTCCAAGGAATCTAAACTATGGAGGATTTTTTATTTTTATTTTTAATCAAGATTCTACTTCTACAAAATTTCAATTGAAATAATAAGTTTTTTTTTTTTATAAAGCCAAAATTGTTTACTTATTTATGTGTGTAATGTCTATTTTGACCCTTTAAATATAATGTTTTGGTATATTTTTAGTTTCTTAAAGGGAAAAGGATTCGAAATATACCTAATCTTTGACGAAATTTATTGTAACACGCTTCAACTTTACGGGAGTCCTGTAATCCCTCGACTATTTATTATCGTATTTCTATGGCATATATTCGTCCGGTGCGTAAGGGCTGAAATGGTCCGTCCAGCTGGACAAATATATGCCACAGAAATACGGTAATAAATAATTGAAGAGGGTCATAAGACTCCCGCAAAGTTAAGGCATGTTACTGCAAATCTAGCCAAGTTTAGGTATATTTTCAACTATTTTCTCGTTCTTGAATTTGCAAAAGCAGAGCGGTTTTGATTCAAGTAACAAAATGGACTTAAAAATCTTATGATGATTATTAAAAGTATGATCAAAAGCGATCAACTTTTTGATCGTGTAAAAAGTCGATTGATATTTTTGATCCGTGTTTATCGCGATTTTTAGTAATCGTAACAATTTTTAAATTCATTTGTTTGTGGAGCGAATGTGTTTCATTTTAGAAAATTTACGGGATTATAGTTTTTTAAGGTTATATTTTAAGGAATAAATAACCCTGATTTAAAACTTGATATCGTGAATTGAAAATTAATGTGAAAAATTAAATCGAATAGGGCAAAGTATGACATTAATTAAACTATTAAAAATAAAATAAAGATATCCTCAATTTGATTTTTAATCCAAAATATTACTGAAGTATTATAAATTAGATACTTAATTATATTCCTATTTTGTTAACAGATAGTTTTTTCTTAAAAAAAATATTTCTTTAATGAGATGGACTCCTAAAAAAAATATAATTTCCCCCTTTATTTCATATAGAGAAAAGCGTCAAATTTATTTTTGATATAACTGATATAAAATAAGCTTATCCGTTATTTTAGAATTATCTGGTTCTCAACCTGTCATCTAAATTGTTATTATTAGCTAGCGAAAATCATTTTTCCTATTAATATTTTTTTAAAATGTCACATATTATGTATTCAAGATTTTAAACCACGACCTATAATATATAGCGCCAATTTTGAACTACAATACTTATTGTAGGGTAATTATTGAATACCACATTTCACCTATGCTTCAGTTGTGGACAAAATAATGTAATTTAAAAGGATAATTATCCAGTGCACTAATAATTGTACTTTTTGCATATGAATTTTGAGTATAAAAGGTCCAAACCACTTGAATTTTGGGACATTTATTTTCTTCAAAAAATCATAGTAAAAGTTAATAAAAATTATATTATTGCAAATTAAACATGCCTAACCCTAATTTGAATTTTAAAAGGTGATCAAATTGATGGTGAAATTCAAAAAAAAAAAAAAAAAAAACAGTTGAATATATTAGAGCTAATGAAAAATGTAACAATGGTATTCTAATGAAGAATATTTTCTTCTCAAAATAGTTGACATGTACAAATTTTACATAATTAGTTGAACTGTACGTGTAATTTTTTATTATTTAAAATTAGACAATTTTATCTATTGCAAAGACGTTTAGTAAAATGCAAAAAGTTCAAATCACTTCTCAAATATCCTTCACACTTTAATATAGTAATGTAAATATAACATATACTATCAAAAGTTTCAAGTGGTTAATGGATCGTCACTTTTGCATTTGTCATGTGGTACCTCTTTTCTTTGCTGTTAGAGGGTAAGAGAGAGACATCGACTTGAACTATATTTGTAGTACGATAATTTTTTTTTTTTATCTATATTTAAAATCTTTCCTTATTTTTAAAGTGAAATATTTAGAAAATCTTTGATTATTTACTTAAAACTTTCAAAACATATTTATTTCTAGAATTTTCAAACTTATTTATTTCTAGATTTTTCAAACCTTCTTTAAATCAACTTTAGTTGATTTCGAATTCTTAAATTAATGAAAAAGATATTATTTTTCATTAATTCTGATGACTTTTATTAATGAAAGGTTTTATCATAAATATTTAATTAATTTCAACTCTTAAATGTTTAAAAAAATAGTAAAAAGATAATTTTATCTAAAGCAAAGACTTTTAATGAAGGACAAAAAATTAAATAATATTTCTAAGGTCTTCACACTGTTAATATAGTATAAATATAATATAAACCATTATTTCACGGGTATGTAAAATAATATAGTTAGACAAATAATACTAACAACCAAATATGTCAATTATTCCTATCAAATCTTAGATAATCATGGCCACATTCATTGATAAAATAGATATTCTCTTATAATGCACTCAACTTTATCAAAGAAAAAATATGCTTTATAGTCTATATACGACAACTGAAGGAAGCATTGAAATCTTATTTGCATCATAAATCTACTTAGATCAAATTCAACAGAATTGTAGGGTGCAAGTCAATTTTTCACTTCAAAATTTGAATAGCAAAATCTTTTAGTAATTTAAATTTGTACTCAGTTGGTCGTGGGTGTATTTAAAAGGATGAAAATGACTAGCTAATAAATTTCTTCTATTTAAATCAAATCAGATAAAAGATAAATCTTAAAGTAATTGTAGAAATTAATTACTTTAGTTGGAATGTCATTCGTCAATCTGGGCTTAACATTCATTACTTGAGGATCGATAGAGATTTTATTCGAATTTGTCCTTGTCCTCCACTTTTCCTTAGTAACTTAGAACACACCTAAAATATCTAGATTTTTTTAGTTTCATATCGAAATTATTATGGGTTCTCCTACTACAACACACTACTCTTTTTTTCTATTGACAAATAGCTTGAAAATTATTAT
Organism: Capsicum annuum; assembly: GCF_002878395.1. Taxonomy (NCBI): domain Eukaryota; kingdom Viridiplantae; phylum Streptophyta; class Magnoliopsida; order Solanales; family Solanaceae; genus Capsicum; species Capsicum annuum. The sequence goes on from NC_061116.1 coordinate 2,068,914, forward strand.
AATGATGTATAAATAAAGTGAGAATAAAAAATACACAAAAAGTATCTCAATTATTTTAGTTCTCTACCCAAACTTTCACCAAACGTTCTATATATCTATATGATTGTCTAAGTCTGAAACAAATTATGAGATCTCATACTACAAATCACTCTTTCTTTTTCCTCTATCAACAAACAACTTCAAAATTACTATGATGTTTTATGATCAATAAAGCGACGGGTCAAAAACATAACCTAAAGTATCTCAATTATTTTAGTTCTCTATCCAAACTTTCACCAAACGTTCTATACATCTATATGATTGTCTAAGTCTGAAACAAATTATGAGATCTCATACTACAAATCACTCTTTCTTTTTCCTCTATCAACAAACAACTTCGAAATTATTATGATGATTTATGATCAATAAAGCGACGGGTCAAAAACATAACCTAAAGTATCTCAAAATTTTTAATTTCCTACCTTATCTTTCACCAATTGCTCTATACATTTAAATAATCGTCCAAAATAAATTATGAGAGATTATACTACAAATCACAAATCACTCTTTCCCCCTATTCAACAAACAACTTAAAAATTCTTATGATAACTTATGAAAAAAAGTGAAGGGTCAAAAACACGCATAAAATATCTCAATATTTTTAGTTTATTACCTGAACTATTACCAACATTTATCGTCTTTGCATTATTCCCTCATTATTCCATGAAAAGCCAATGTTATAAAGGAGTGCATAAAAACCCTGAGAAAATAAAACTTCTTCAATTAGAAGTTAATTTTTAAGATAAGTTTTTCTCCAGATTAAATAAACCTTGAATAACAATAAAACAAATAAATTATCAAATAAATTTTAAATTTTTTGAAATACTTACTAATACGATATTCAAAAATTATTTTTTTTAGTAAGTATATCATAAATATACTATATCATAAAATTTTTTTCTGAACATTTTCTTTTGTACTAGTAATTTCTTCCTGAACATTAAATATACTTGAGAAAGTCAGTATTAGTAAATACTATCATAAATCTCTATATATTTTTTTCTTTTGTTTTCATGTGTCCAATATAATCTTTCCTTATATTTGACATGAAAAGAAGAAAAAGAACATGAAAAGAAGAAGAATATAAGAAAAGATTTAGTATTCAAGTATTTTAATTGTGATATTTAATTCAAGAAAATAATTTGTAGAAAATATAATCTTAAATTTTGATTGATTCTATTTTAGCCAGGAAAGGTTTTTTCAAAACAATATCTTATTTTTGTTTGGGAAGGTTTTTATTTGTTACTATAGTCAATATTTAATATCATTAAAATAATAAAAAAATAGCGAAAAAATAATTTTATCTAAAGCGGTGACTTTTAATGAATGGCAAAAAGTTCAATTCACTTTTCTAAGGGTCTTTACACTTTTAATATATTATAGATTATAGGTATAGATTGTATATTATATATTATAGATTATAGATTATAGATTCTCAATGAAAAATTAATAATGTGTGCAAATTAAAATTCCGACTTAATACCACTTACTTATCTTATCATAACTGCTTAAAATCCTAACCTTTTTTTAAATAATTACATAAATCCTTGATTTTATTTAAAAGTGTGGATACATCACTGAAGAATGTCATATATCCGTATAAAATTAAGTGATGTATTCAAAAAATGTGATATATCCAAAAAAATCGCTAAATATATCTTTGATTTACTCGACATAAAATAATTTTATCCTTAATTTTTTTAAGTGTCTAATTCGTAACCTTGTCATCCAGATCCCACATCGGGACATGGGCCCATCCACCAAACCTTGAGCTAACACCCACCGAAAACGGTCAAAAATGGTCTGTTCGCACCGTTTCGCTTGACAACCCAAATGACCTAGGCGGCCTTGTCGGACCACTTAATCCACTCCACAGGCCGCCGGAGGGGGGGGGGGGGCACCAATCTATTTTCATCCAAATCGTGTGTTGGGCCCTAGGCCCACCCACCGAACCGTGGGCGTACACCCACCGAAAGAGATCAAAAATTACTCGGTTCTCACCGTTTCGTCCGTTTGACCACCCAAGTGGACTAGGTGGTCCCGTCGGACCACTCACATCCGCTTCATAGTCCGCCGGAGGGCCGCTGGTCAATTTTCACTCAGATCTCGTGATGGGTCTCAGGAAATTTGAAAATTCAATTTTTAAAATAAGAAATGTTACCTATTAATGAAAGATAGCCAATTATTACTTTTTCATAGAAAAATTATATTATGTATATAAAAAAGCATGATATTGAAAGAGACTCAATACTCTTCAAGCTTGCTCATCTACTCATGAAAATTATTCCAAGTGGACTAGAGGTATGTACATAAATTACGCCACGTCTAAAATATTCTATTTTTTCGAGTTTCTTATCTAAACTATTCATTATGCTAGTTTTCTAGTCAAACTATTATCAAAATGTTTATCAAAATACGCCTCAACTATCATTTGTTCCTTTTTTTTTTTTGGGACTTGATGATAGAAAAGTGAACAAGTCATAGAGTTGTGATATACATTTGGTGATAATTTAGTTAGGAAACTGGTATGCTTGATAGCCATAATTTAGCTACTTTTGATATACCTAATAATCAAGTAGTCTTAGACTTTTGACTTCACTTGCCTCATGCGCAAACCTTTATGGTCAAAAGTCAAAAGCGTTGCCTGTAGATCAAAACTGTCAAATTTTTTATGATTCCATCATCTATGATTGAGTTGCGAAAACTTATGGATAGGTATCTTACATTTGGACCTAATTCTTTCTAGTTAAAGAATCTCTTTCTAGTTGCTCTGCAATAATTAGGAGATTCTCTAAAAGAAATATTAAATTCTCCTTTTAGAGGCAATATGTTTGGTTTTGCTTAAGGGGTCAAATCAATACTTTCTAAGAAGAAAGATTGGAATATCAATCTCATTGAGATCATCGATCTCATACCAAATCCTATCAATCTAATCACTTTTTTGAAAAATACGAGATATCTAAGTCCTGTAAGTAAAAGGATCATATTGTTCTTGAAATTTTGTCAATAGGGTAACCAGAGTCAAAAGAGCAACACCACCCAGTCACACTTTACATACCTTCTTAAAAATTATGTAGTTCAAACTCTTCAATAATGTCGAAGGGTACATATTGAATCCTCCAAAAGTAGCGTATTTTCGAAGGATCCGACATTAGCGTAATAACATTTTTGAAGTATCCGAGCAACATATATATAATAGTTACAAGCTATCTACATTTTCTTACTAACATCAATAATTTGGTGTCCTATTATTACCCGCACATCCTTTTCTCTTTATCTTCTCCTCCATTCAATGTTATCAAGTTAATATAGTCATACACAAAATCAAAGAGCAGCCATTTCAGATATTTCATCAACTAAAAAGGTTAGTCTCTACTAATAACTTAAAAATATAGTGTGTTTAATTATGTTACTCACATCTCTAATTTTACTCATTGAAGTCGACAAAAAATAATTGACTTATTTATATGTGCAAAAACTGCTATGAAATTAAGGAATTTTTTCTACCTAACCCTTCTCTCTTTATCTTCTCCTCCACACAAATGTTATCAAGTTATTATAGTCATCAACTAAACAAACTAATTTCATTGATTTGGCCTTTTTATAAACATTATTCTGTTTGATATGGATATTTATATTATCAATACTCGTCTATTTGCTTATTATTTTAGCGTTAAACTTCTTTTTTTCGTAAACTATTCATTGATTTTTCAAATTGAAAAAGAAATATTGGACATCTATTTTCAATATGTTGTACGAGCGAAAATGAATGAAGAGAGTAGTTATTATCTCAGAAAATCATTTCAATTTTCTTCAAAAAGTAAGTGATTTTCTGACCATTTAATGAATCAACTCCAGAAAACAATCTCTACTTATAAGTAAAGGGTGTGTTTGGTATGGAGAAAAATATATTTTTAATTTTCTCATATGTAGGTAGTAAATTCCCGTTATGCACAAAATCTAAGAAGGCTGAATCACAAGTGACTATTGTACACATCCTTACATGCATTTCTGATTTGCTCTTACTCAATTTTTTCAATACACTTTCTCTATTAGAATTGTTATCCGATTAACTTTCAAACAATTTTAATAATAAAGTCTCATACAAAGTGAGCAGTATTAAAAGTCTGATTAACTTTCTTTCCTTTTAGACTTTGTGGCAGATAGGGGTGGGCGTTCGGTATTCGATTTGGTATTTTCAAAGTTTGGGTTCGATAATTCGATAATCGGTATTTGAACATAGATATCATATAACATACTTATAAACATCAGTTCGGTAATTGATAAATTAAACTTTGGTTAAGTACGGTATTTGGTAATACCATATTAAAGTTGGACATGTGCACATGTAGTTTAAACTTCAAAGAGTATATTTAATAGAAACCCTATTTAGTATTTTGTTTTGTTGTTTTTTATGAATATATTACTAAGGTCCAAGAGATTCTTTGGGATGACTAGTACTATTGTCTATTGGGTTTTATATATATAAATATATATATATATATATATACGATATTTGGTAAATACCGAATATCAAATGGTATTAATATCTTGTACCAAATTCAATCTCGAATACCAAAATATTGAAATTTTACTCCCAAATACCATATCAAATATCAAATTACTGAATACTAATTACCAAATTTTTTAAATTCGATTCGGTAATTCAATTTTTGATATTTTATGCCCAGGATCTAGTGGCAGACAAGTGAGGCCTCATTAAAATTGATTAATGCTTTTGCTTTTTAGATTCACTTTTTTGGAATACCATGCACCATTTTTTTCTTTAACTTTTTCGTACAGAAATTATTTTCATCCACTAGGTTGTTTTGTGCGTCCAACAACTAAAAGAGTTTGTGGGAGAAGGGAAGATTTCACATAGAGGTTAATAAATCATAAGATTTGAAATCAAACTCTCTACGTTGGTTGGGTGGATAGATATTGACGTTTTCAATTGTTCAGTTAGGACTTTGGATGTCAAAATTGTTTCTTGTTATGATTTTTATGTATTCTTTTGAGTAAAGCACCTAGTAACTTTCGAACTATGATCAAATTTGCTACGACACTCTCCAACTTTACGAAAATTCTATTACCTTCCTGAACTAAAGTTTAACGTATTTTTCTCAACCTTTTTAGCTAACGTGATATCTTTTGTCAATCTTTTTTGCTGACGTAACATCATTAACATAAGCCTCATTTTATGTTATAAAGGTGCCACATCAGTACAAAAGGATAATAAAAATACGTTAAAATTGAGTTCAGAGATTATAGATACTTATCGGAAAAAAATAAAAATTTCATGGCCAATACTCCCTATTGCATATTATTATTCCCACTTGAGTAGAGTCCCCATTTGCTTTTGCTTTATAAATTTTTTTGAAATACTTACTACCCAACATCAATCATTTGTTCTCTCTTATCTTCTAATTTTCAGCTTTTCATTTTTCAAGCTAATAGTTTTCTGGAGAGTACACAAAAACATACTTTTATTAAGTGATAAAGGTTAGTCTCTAATAAATTTACTTTGTTTAATTCTGGTATTAAGATCTGTAGAAATAAAAATGATAAAGAAATTAATTTTATGCTTCTTCTTTTTTCATCTGGTGAAGTTTTTATCTACTTTTTTAATACATCAGATCCGGAGAAAGGGAAAGCAAATAATTTTGAGGTATGTCATGATCACTGAACTTTACTTATCTATGTATCTGTTAATTAGTCACTTATAAACTAATTTTGACTCACTAAAATCAATGAACTTTACTACTTGTATCTGGTCATAAGATTAAACTTTTGTTCCATTTAAGTTATTGAACTATGTGTTAATTATCCTGAAAATACAATTCAATAAAAGGTCAAATTTTGGTTCAGATTATTGAAAGATGGAGATTAGATGTATATAAGTTTTGAAAGTAGAGGGGGTTATTCTGGCAAATTTTCGTTTAATTAAATCCATGTGGCTAAATCCATGTGGCTTTTTATTTTAACAAAAAAAAAATTAGAAAAATAATGAGATAATACATAAATATGATCCAAAACTTGATATCAAATTATAATTTTGACCTTAAACTTTGACAGTGCACAAATATGACCTTTATCTATTCAAAACTGCACAAATATGACCCCCGATCCTACGTGGTAAAATGCGTGTTCAACATGCAAAACTGGGCGCGTCCAACTTAAAATCTAAGGGCATAATACATAAATATGATCCTAAACTTGACACCGAATTATAACTTTGACCTTAAATTTTGACAGTGCACTATTCAAAACAACACAAATATAACCTTTAAATGACTTTTCACTATTATTTTTTCATAATTTTCAGCTCAAAGATAAAAATGACATCTAATTTCTTTTGTCATTGCGGAAAAAGAACAATATTGAAGATTTATTAATTAGGTGGGTCAACCTCATACGAAAAAATTAAATGATAACTAAAAAAGTTCTTGAGAGATTTACAATGTATCATTTATCATGAGATTTTCAAGAGATTTTGAATAAAACATTAGCTAAAAATTATGGCCACATTACAAATTATTTTAAGTTCTTTTCAAAAGTCCAATTGCAAGAAAAATATATGCCTTTAGTGATAGAACATTTGAAGCACCAAAACTGTTGATAAACCCAACAATCGTACGAAATCAATGTATAAATTTTTCCTTCCTGATATGAAAATCAATACATGCATGACTTCAATTTAATGGGTTTGCTTATTTACTTGATATTCTGATAAATATATAAAATAAATAAAACAATGGCTTGGTCATTTGGCAACATGAAAGATTTCCATGGATTGATGGTGAATGGTTGCGTTGAGCACGAGATTGTTCTATATGTCTCGCCTCAGTTTCAACTCATGGCTGAGAGAGTTGGAATCTTCTTTTGGAATAGTCGAACTTATGGAGATTCTCGACTCTTCAAGCTAGCACATCTAAGTATGAAGATTATTCCAATTGAACTGGAGGTCATGCAAATATGTTATACAAATTTGAAACCTTCAACTTCAGCAGAAGTTGGACGTTTCATTAAGAATCTCCTGGAAATCTCTCCAGACATTCTTAGAGAGTATCTGATACATCTACAAGAGCACATGGTAAATGTCATTACCGTTACAACTCCAGGGGCTCGAAACATTCATGTCATGATAGAGTTCCTTTTAATTGTTCTTACTGATATGCCGAAGGACTTTATTCATCACGACAAATCATTTGATCTTTTGGCACGTGTTGGAGCACTTATCAGGGAGGTATCAACTCTCGTTCACGACTTAGAAAAAAAATCAAGGAATGAAGAGAGTACCGATGAAACATGTCGTGCGACTGTAGACTCGCTGGAAGAAAAAATGGAACTCCTCAAGGAAGATTTTGGACATGTTTATCTGAAACCCCCGGACTCATATCAATGTTGCTTCCCTATGAATGATGGACCGCTCTTCATGCATCTTCTACTCATCCACTTGAATGATCTGCTAGAGTCCAATGCTTATTCAATTGCTTTGATAAAGGATGACATTAGACTGGTGAAAGAAGCCCTCGAATTCATAAGATCGTTCTTTGTGAATGTTGAGCAAGGATTGTAGAAAGATCTCTGGGCACGTGTTTTAGATGTGGCATATAAGTCAAAAGATGTCATTGATTCAATCATTGTATGAGATAATGGTCTCTTACATCTTATTTTCTCACTTCCCATCACCATAAAAAAGATCAACCTTATCAAAGAAGATGTCTACCAATTGCTGGAGAAGATTCCCAAGAGCAAGACCCTCATTGTTGTAAACTCTCCCAAGAGTCCAGCTGAAAGAAAATCATTGAAAACTGGTAAAATAATTGTAGGTTTTAAGGAGGAGACAAACTGGTTAATTAGGAAGCTCACCAGCGGACCAGCAAATCTAGATGTCATTTCAATCACTGGTATGCCGGGTTCGGGCAAAACTACTTTGGCTTACAAAGTATACAATGACGAATCAGTTTGTAGTCATTTCGACCTTCGTGCATGGTGCACAGTCGACCAAAAATATGATGAGAAGAAGTTGTTGGAGAAACTTTTTAATCAATTGAAGGGCTCGGATTTGAAGTTCAGTGAGGATATTGATGTTGCTGATATGCTACGGAAACAACTGTTTGGAAAGAGGTACCTAATTGTGTTAGATGACGTGTGGGATACTACTACATGGGATGATTTAACAAGATCTTTCCCTGATCTTGAGAAAGGAAGTAGAATTATTTTGACGACTCGACAAAAGGAAGTGGCTTTTCATGGAAAGGTCAACACTGATCCTCTTAATCTTCGATTGCTAAGTCCAGAAGAATGTTGGGAGTTAATAGAAAAAAGGGCATTTGGAGAGCAGAGTTGCCCTGATGAACTATTGGATGTTGGAAAAGAAATAGCCCAAAATTGTAAGGGACTTCCTTTGGTGGCTGATCTGATTGCTGGAGTCATTGCAGGTTTGGAAAAGAAAAAAGGCTGTGTGGCTTGAAGTTTGAAATAATTTGAATTCCATTATTTTCGGCAGTGAAGTTGATGTGATGAAAGTTATAGAATTAAGTTATGACCATTTACCTCATCACATGAAGCCATGCTTTTTCTACCATGCGTCTTTTCCAAAGGACACTGCAGTGCATAGAGTTATGTTGAAAATGTATTTGCGTGCTGAAGGGCTTGTTGAACAGACGGGTATGAAGAGTTTGGAAGAAGTGATGGAAATTTACTTGGATAATTGCTTTCAATGAGATAGGTGATAACCCGACTTGCCAGCTACATGATCTTGTATAAGACTTTTGTTTGATAAAAGCAAGAGAGGAAAAGTTGTTTGGCAGGATAAGTTCAAGTGATCCATCTTCTTCTTCAGATTTGATGGCAAGCATAGTGACCATTAATTATGATAAGGAGCACTTTGAGCCTAACAATTTCGTCCTGTTCAGTTAAAAATAGAAAAGGCATTCTGGTAAGCACCTCTGTTCTTTGTTGATAATTGGAGACGAGATGGAAGATCGTCTTTCTGATGCATGTCACGTAAGAGACTTGAGGCTTCTTAGAGTGTTGTACTTCGATCCCTCTGTTATGATGGTGAAAGATTCTTTGCTGAATGAAATAGGCATGTTGAATCATTTTGGGTTCTTAAGAATTGGGACAGAAGTTAAATCGCTGCCTTCATCTTTCTCAAACCTCTGGAATCTAGAGACCATATGGGTTGAAAACAAAGGATCAACCTTGGTACTATTACCTAGTATTTGGGATCTTGCAAAGTTGTGAGTGTTGTACATGACTTCTTATTCTTTCCTTGATATTGATATGGATACCGATGAACCAATACTGATAGCAGAGCACTCAAAGTTAGAGAACTTGAGAGATTTAAGGACACTCGTGCTTTGCAAAAGAAATACCATCATCACAAACAATGTGAAACCTCTGTAGTTAGTAAAGTTACCGAGAAAGTACAATGCAATAAGAGGTACTCAAGGCCTCCCTCACCGATGAGCACACTTCTCCTATTCCTTTGTCAAGAGTACTCAAGGCCTCCATTGTTTATTCTCACAATTTGATGCCAAAGTTGATGTCACAAAGCCATTATTAGAAGTACTGAATCTATCCGGGGTAATGGAGTTACTAGGTTAAATTCTGCAGGTGACCCCTTTAAGTCCATTGAATATAGGATCGGTGAGTTTAATGAAGAGAAGTTTGTTATCTAGAGCTACGCAATTAGAAATGAAGCAACTTTTACTCAGATACATATCATGGAAACTATCACCTTAGAGGGATTGCATCACAAAGTCTAATGCAGGAAGGTTCGGATAGACATCAAGAATCTATCGCTCAAGAGTTATTCACTATGGCATCTGCTTAAATCATCCAAGAGGAATCCGATCTCCGTTTGATGTTGAATAATACATGGAGGAGCTCTCGATATACCAATAAAAGCAATTATGTGCATAAATGAGCTTTTGAAAGGATAATTTTTGGTTCGAAATTTTGAACATTAATTTTGTACACCAAAGTGCATGAATAACTTTTTGAAGGAAATAACACAGATAAGTGACTTTTCTGAAATTGGAAAAAGGAAATATTGCCAACTTGACCCTGAATGCTACATGTTATACCCTGTGTCTTGATATGGGAATTCCTAGCTCGAGACCTTTCACACGAAGTCAAGCGCGTGAGTTGCAATGACTCCAAGCCTTGTTCATATCCTTGGCCGTGTGTGAGGCCCTTGTGAGCCCATCTAAGGGCCTATACTTATTAAAGTGTGAAGAGGCCCAACAAAACACCCTAAACCCACCTACTTAATGTCAAGGGTATTTTGGTCTTTTTGCCTCCTTTGTAATTGACTATATAAGCCATTTATTAGGGCTAGTCTTTTAGTTAGTTTATTCATATCATAGAAGACAAAAAGACTTGTAATATTTTTGACTTCTCTTTCTCATTTGGAGAGGCCAAAATCGAATCTCACTAGTAGAGTGATACTAGTGTTGTATCTTGGCTAGAAACTAGGTTCTTGGGGTTCTTTGAGTTCCTCTTGGTCCAAGTAAGAACTTGGTATTGATATTCATTAGTCTTAGGGTCCTTTTTCTTGTTAGGGTTCTTAGATGAATGAATATTGTGTGTCAAGTTGAATATTGTGTGTGAAGTTTCTATCTCTTTTTTTGCAAATCTTGGTAACATTGTGTTGTTGAATCTAAATGTCTAGTGAAGCCGTGTGGTGCTCTTTAAATTCACCAGCAATATTGTCTTTGTTGTTATTGCTGTTAAAATCATTTTTCTAGTTCAAAACAAGTGTTGCAAGCCTAGTGAAGCCGTGTGTGGCCATTTTTCGATTCACTGACACTTTGTTGTTCATCTTGTTGTTCTTATGTTGGTTGGAATCCCTTGATACACACTTAGTCTTGTATCATGTCTCAATGCTTTTGTAAAAATGTTCAAAAATATTTTTGGTCATTTCTCTTTAAAATCAATAATTTGGTGTCCTATCACCCCACCCCGTTCTCTGTCCTAGCTCTGGTGGACAAAATTACATGATATTTGCTCCTGGTAGGAGGTAGCAGGTATCACTTTAATTTAGTCGAGGTACTTGAAAGCTCGCTCGGACACTATGGCGGTTATCACTCTTGCTACTGGTTCCACCAAGTGCCACCAAACACCATCCAAGTAAAGCTAAAATACTCAGACAACTAACCCCAGATGCAACATTAAGATTATTTTCCAACAGTAAGGACTAAAGTCTCACCTACTCAGACTGTGACGATCAATCATAAAGCCCTGTTCATTTTTAGAAAGTTCATTACATGGACAACAATACTCTACAAAACATACCATTTCCTTCTACCCTGACTTTTGTGTCTTCCAGGTCCTCTTGAGTGGGAGAGTGAGGGGGGTTGGTACGGAGAATGGTGGATTGTACATCTTCAAAACTGAGACTGTGCTAAAGCATCTGAATAAGGACGGTAATAACTCAAAGGGAACAATAACAGCCAATGTGACAATACCTGATGTCTAGCCGTGGCATTCAAGTTGATGGATTGCAGGAATGATTGTGAAATTCTCAATAATTGTCCTGTTTGTGTCCCCTAGCTAAACAAGCTAAACTCCCTTTCCCTTCTAGTACTTCTAGAGCATCTACTATGATTGAGGTTGTTCACGTGGATCTATGGGGACCATTTCAAGTCCCTACCATTGACAAGAAACATTATTTTCTTGTAGATGATCATAGTAGATTTGTATGGGTTTATCTGTTGTAATTAAAATCTGAAACTATTGTTGCCATTAAATTTTTCCTGTTGATGATCAAGTCTCAATTTGACTCTCATGTTAAGGTTGTGAGATCAGACAATGGTACTGAGTTTTTTAATCATCAAACTATTGAGTTATTTCAACTCCATGACATATTGCATCAAAGTAGTTGTCCTTACACTCCACAGCAGAATGACACTGTGGAGATGAAGCATAGTCACATTCTAGAGATTACCAAAGCTATCCGATTTCAGTCAAAACTACTATTACATTTTGGGGTTTTTGTATTAAGGCTTAAGTGTACTTGATGAACAGATTGCCATATTTAGTTCTAGGCTACAAGACTTCATATGAATTATTGTATTGTAAGGAGCCTAGATTGGCACACCTAAGGGTCATAGGATGCCTTTGTCATGCCTCAAACTTACCTAAAGGTGATAAATTTTCAGATGAATTGGTGCACATTTTACTCTTGTTTCTAAGACAAAAGAAGTTTATTGATAGATTGCACTACGTAATTGACTATTACCTCTTTCATTGGTAGATAGCAAGTTGAATATGTTCGACAGGCTCAACATGGCTATCGGCCTCCTTCACTGATGAGCACGCTTCTCCTGTTCCGTTGTTAAGAATCCTCAAGGCCTCAATTGTTTATTCTCACGATTTGACGCCAAAGTTGATGCCACAAAGCCATTATTAGAAGTATTGAATCTGTCCCGGGTAATAGAGGTTCTAGGTTAAATCGTCCTAGTTAATTCTTTTTGAATTTTGGCTTCTAACCGTGTCTTCTTTTCTGCAGGTGGCACCTTTAAGTCCATTAAATATACGATTAATGATCTTAACGAAGAGAAGTCTGTTATCTAGCTGCTACTCAATTAGAAATGAAGAAACTTTTACTCAGATACACATCAAGGAAACTATCACATTAGAGGGATTGCATCACAAAGTCTAATGCAGGAGGGTTTAGAAGGAGATGAAAAATCTATCGCTCGGAGTTATTCAAGTGGTTAGAGTAGCACAGATATATATTACCCTACCATCTGCTTAAATCATCCAAGAGGAATCTGATATCTGTTTTATGTCGAATAATATGGGTAGGAACTCTCGATATACCAATAAAAACAATTACCTACATGAATGAACTTGTGAAAGGACAATTTTCGTTTGGAATTTTGAACATTAATAGACTTTTTTAGCAAAAAAGTGATACAGATACATTGGATTTGAAGTATAGGAGTTCCTACTGCAAAATCAAGTTAATAGGATAGTAATTGAGTTCATAATCACATGTGAATAGTTTTTTAGTCGACATCTTAATACATATAAAGGATCTGGAGAGAAGCTATTAGATTCACGTGAAGCCATACATTACACTATAGATTTTCATTTGATAATCCAAACCTATTGGGTCTGAAGTTCCATCTTATGTGGTCAGAGAAATCGTTCAACCTCAATTGGGGTATAGATTCAAAATGAAGCTCTGATATCAATCTGTCACGAAACCAACAAACATTAATCACAAAAGTCAGGTCGTAAAGTGAAAAGGTTGTAGACTATATGTCACAACCCAAATCGAGGCTCTGGTTGTGATAGGCACCCTGAACTGTGAAAGCACGAGAGCCTTTGTCTAACTAGCAATGATACAAGAACGACCTATGAAGTGCTAAAACAGCCCACGAAATGGCACAAAATAGTCCACTATCACGAGATGAACAAGCAACACAAAATGGAAAACAAGATGACTATAACTAAGAGGATAGATAGTGAGACATAATGTAGTACACGTTATAGGCACTAAGATGTATATTAAACATCAAAACACAAACAACATGAATACAATGCACCTAAACTCTTACGGAGACCTCAAGGGAATCGGAACTCCCAAGCAACCACTGTTTCTAAGCAAGTTAACAACACAAGGATTCCACGTTGCCACAATGATTCCACCTTGCCAAACAGTCTCAATGAGTTTACAAGATATATCATCAAAGTTCTAAATGAAAAAATGACCTAAATATTCTATTTATATACTAGGGCAACACTTATTACAAAAATGACCAAAAGACCCTTAATGAGCCCAAACAAAGGGGCGGCCTTGTAGTGTACTCCTTGGACGGTTTTGGAGTATTGGGACTTGTTCTCAACACTTCAAATCTTGTTACTTGGATAGGCAGCCCAACAAGCTCGGGTTTTCACTCATGTCTTCATGTCCTCGAGTGCTAAGATGCTTCTTTGACCCATACCAGGCAATCATATACACAATTCATATACTGTAAGAAAATACGAAAAAACATAACAAAATAGAAACATGGTCAATCCCTTACTTCAAGTGAACAATAGGGAATTAAGTTGATAACATTTAAAACATATGACACCAGTCTACAAAATCTCTAACAATACAAAAACAATATTCTCTAAAAGCTAGGACAATACCCCAGTCGAACCATTGATCAAAATAAACTAACGATGTTCTAAAATAGGCCTTCCAAAATAAGGGAGACTCACCAACTGTAATCTATGAAAGGATTCAACCTACTGCTTAGCGGGACCCCGGGATTGTGCCTCAGATCCTGAAGTATAGGATGTCAATACAATTGTACTGGTATGTGAAACAACACAAAATAATATATTTTTATACAAAATAGATGAGAGAATTTCATTATAACTATGAACACAAAGCAAGTAAAAATACATGGGCATACTTTAGTGCACTTCAAAACAATTCTTGACAACTTTGACTCACTCTTTGTTATTCTTCTGAGCTAGTCGGTACATCCTACAAATATGGAATTCCACGGGCTATGTGGAACCCGTCCTTGACTAGGAGGCCAAGCCTCCAATCCAAGTAGCCACCAGGAATGGAGTGGTGGTACCCCCCATGTGAGATGTCCTAAAAAGATGTCCTTTCATGTAGGATCATATATCATAAGTCCTGCATCGGTAACTATGGTTTCCAGCGATGAGCTCTTGCACTCAAATGCTTTCTTCGGATAACCTACTAGCTCTCTTAAGCCTAACTTTTTGTTCTTTAAATAAAACATGTTCATACTTTCAAAACATTCAACACTATCTTGTTAGGAGCATGAAATCATCGGGTATCGTCATACCCTGACTTGCAAGTCAATCAAATCACATCATATCATATCTGCAGCCCTTTCCACTTATTATCATATTAATGGCCACCCTTAGCTTTTAAACATCAGATGAGAGAGAGTTATGCAATAGACCTTACATTCAAATTTTCATCAAAACTTTCTCCTCCCAATTATAAAATCAATAGGTGGTCACCTCATATTTGTAATTACTTCAAACTCAAGAAAAGTGTTAAGTTGACCAAGTAGACATTTACCATACGAAAATACCCCCTCTACATGTAGTAAACCGAATTGTTCATGAAAATCAGTAAAACATTCATCATTTAGTTTCCTTTAACGAAATTCATACATTTACACAAGCCGCCACATTTGAAAATAAAAAATAACATCATAGGAGAGGGAGTTTAATCATTCATGCTCTCATTCACACTTTAAAATACAATGAAATCATATATATATATATATATATATATATATATATATTGCAACAGTTTAATTTCATGAAAACTAAGATCGAGACAAACATATGCTTACTTCAAAATGACTCCATAATACATGCTTTTCAATATAATAACAAAACACTCTTTATAAAACATGATCGAGGATCTTTAACATAGATAAAAATAGTAAAAATGATGCCCATGGTGTTTAGAGTAGTCCCACATACCTTAGGTTGTTTAGTTTGAAAAATAAAACCTTAATCTTGAAACCTTTCTTGAGAATCTTGAATTGAAAGGCTTGAATTCTTGACCATTGAAAAGAAGAATTTAATCTTGTTCTTGGGAGGTGATTAGGGTTTTGGTTTGAGAGAATGTTGAATGAAGAGGCAACTAATGCTCTTTGGGAGCTGAAATTTTGTGTTATGGACGGATATCGGGTGAGGGAATATGACCAAAGTTCCCCAAGACCCTTAAGGAATTGAAACAACGTGTGAAATAGCTTCAGGTCGCGTTTGATAGCGTGTTGGGGAGAGAAACATGCCACGTCATTTATCATGTCAATAGACCGGCGCGCCATGTCCCAATCACTTCTGTTTATTGCCTCTCACGAAAAATACTATAACATTTTACTTGAGTATTGGATTAAGGTAAAATTGGTATCATTGGAAATATAAATCAATTATATATAATTTGGTGGGTCTTGAGCTGAAAAACTCTACGTGTATCAAATGTTATACACATTCAAAGTGGACCCTTATAAAACTGAATACAAAGATTTAGCCAAATCTATGGTTCTTAGCTTAACTTCGCTCTAAGTGATTCCTATGAAGATTTTTCACCTCAAAAGCACTTCAAACACGAGGATAAAGATAATGACACTTATTCTCACTTGAAAATAATTTCTATTAGAGCTTACACACGTAGGAACAACGGTTTGATTTTTAGCTTGAAAATTCGGGGTGTTACATTATCTCCCCCTTGGAATCATTCATCCCCGAATGATCGGCAAGGACTTTTTGAATCTCTAAAAGTGTAGAATAAAGAATATAATCTTGCATTGAACATTTTTTGTCAACAAAATATACAATTAATCAAACGAGCTTCATGATAACCCTTAGTAAAACATGTAAGCACGAAGCTCGAGGTAACGAGACTTTACATAGGGATGATCTTGCACATGAGTTTTATGAAAAATTAGCATCACAACATAAGGAATAAGTTTATTTGGTAACATATACCTGATTTATATTGGTACTAATCATGAAATAAGATTTCGCGAAAGATAAGAAATAGAAGCATTCTCTACCTTACAAGTTACAACTAATTGACCTAAAACTGAGAGACACTACTCAACTATGCCCCAAACGACAAATAAAATACTTCATCACTTCTAACTTGCAATTCTCCCATAAAACTTCTAACCGCAAGAGTTTAAGTCCCACTATATAATACTCCTAGGTTGAACTCTAACTCTGAAGGCATTGCTTTTCGGAAAAGCTACTCTTAACTCTCTCTAGCCTCTATAGCTATCACCCTATCACTCCCACTCTCGTGAGCATATACATCCACACTCCTTATCACATAATAATTCATTCTCCACTACTTAACACGCCAATATTAGACATCTACTCACATACTTAAAATCTTAACAAAATTTGTAAAACTATACCAAAGGCGCATATTGCCTACCTATATTTCCTCAGTTTAACCATGAAGAATGCCATACAACAACTCCCCAAACTTTTCCATACTACAAAATTCAAGAATATGAACAAGGTACAAATGACACTTATACATATACCAACCTTATCTAATAACATGTTACCTGGGGGGGGGGGGGTAAACTTATTCTTACATACCCGCGCTCTTCTCCACTTAATGAATCAACCACAATTCATTGTTATAACACTAGTCCTAAGTATATAAATATATTATAATTATCCACATCGGATAAAGCCTACTACTTACTAACACAAAAAATGCATCATTAAACTTAAGCTACTATTTTTACCATACCTTAGAAAATACCACCCACATTCTCACGTGCAGTACTAGCTTACAACTACCAAAGAAAAGACAATCAAAGGGGATAAAGTCACATAATAGGGACAATTTATCTTAATCTTATAATATAACCCCTTACGATGTTATAAACACATTCTACTTTCTCACATCATACTTACTTACCTATGCATATATTTAGACTACTTTAAAATTCCATTTTTCAACAATGAGTCTATAATGACCCTTCAGGTCATTAGCCGTGTTCTTGATTATTTTTGCCGATAGAGCTCCTCCATAGCTGTCCCAAGTTATTAGTGACTTGCTAGAATTGATAGTTCGGTTACCTGACGGTTCATTTAGTTTTTAGAACCACTTTTCCAATTTGAAGTCTTTGTCTATTCCAAATAGCTGTTGAGCAAAAAATTTAGTGCAATGATTTTGGATTTAAATTTTGATTGCGCCAAAAGCTATGTAATATTGATTTTAGGGTAGATAGATCCTTGATTTGGATCCCACAGCACCCGAGTTCATTTCAACCTATTAGTCGAAAAGTCAAAAATTGAAATATATGGATGTGGGACCCACAAGTGACCTAAATGACCTTGAATAAAAAATTTGACTTCACTAATGTGTCTGGAATGTCAAATTTAGTGGGGTTACATAGTTCGTTTGCAAAAAATGGAGTCCGAATGAGTCCGAGAGGTCAAAAATAAGTTTTTGACCTTGCAGGCCCATTTAAACTCGTACAAAAAGGCCCGTTGGCCAATTTCTGGGAGATTCTTCAGCATTTTGAAAACGGTAACAGCTATAAATATTTGTTGATAGAAAAATGAGTCTTAAGGGTTGATTAGAAGCTTAGCAACTTGTGTAATCCAATTTTTTTCTACAAATCTAAGGTAAGATTCCTTCAAATTTGGTATTAATTTCTTGATTTCTAGACCAAAAATGCTAAGTCTTTGAGGCTCAATTGTAGCCACAAATGTGATTGCTTTACTCAAATTTCTTGAGGGTTTTATCCCCCTAATGATATTTAGACTATGGGTTGCTCTCGAAAACTCATTTTTCGAAGGTGGGATCCACTTGGGGTTTGTTGTCATTTTGAAACCAATGGCACAATGGTTATATAATGGGTATTGTCATTCTTGTTGTAATTCTTAGATTGTATTGTTGATAGCATTGCTTGTGGAAGGGGAAGCTTCTTAAAAGGAAAGAAAAAGCTCGTTGGATCATGAGTTGCTTGGATTCAAGGTAGGTTAGGCTTACCAGTAGTATAGATTAAGCTTGTTTGTAATGTAATCATTAATATATTGCGAGATTGGGTGGGGAATTAAGATGATAGTTTATTAAATGGTGAACATGGGATTTATTAATTGCTATAGGCCATGGATTTGTATGGTACGATATTTGACCCTTAGTCTAGGACCTTGGTTAGCTTAATTGTGGTCTCATGACTAGTGTGAGAACACTATAGTTGTTCTAAGTAGACATGAATGGTATAATTATCTATCCTTAGGAGTGTATTGACCTATATAACGCCTATATAGGAGATGACCTTGGTGTTCGGTTGACTTAGGAAGGATTCTTGAAGAGACTTTCCTTATAGACCTTGAAAGTATTGGTAAGCCCACATGGTGCGGTATGGATGACTTAGCCTAATTCCGGTTAGAATCTAGACATATGTTAGTAAGTTTGGCATTCTCGGTATTTAGAAGTGGGACTTGACTCACCTTAAGCTTGAACTAAGTAAATACTTAGCAAACTAGATATGTGGTGATTGTTCAAGATATATATATATATATATGTGTGTGTGTGTGTGTGTGTAGGAGTTGTGATGGTTGCAATCCATTATTGGATTATCTTGTGATCATGACTTGAATACCCTTGTTAAGTGATTATTGTGCATGTTTGGTAAATATTTGTGCTCTTGTTGATGCTCATATTACGTGAGAAGCTTATTAGTAAGGTAAAATGGCAAGAGTTATCCCACATCCCTACTTCTTTATATATTGTGAGATTTTGTGTATGCTTATTGGTTTGGCTATGAATGTGGATGTATGCTGTTGTATCCAAACAAATATGTGATATTATGATGATGCTCGGTTCGAGTCCAGAGAAATATGTGATATTATGATGATTCTCGGTGAATCCGGAGGAATATGAGATTGTATGATGTTGCGCGGTTTGAGTCCGGAGGAATATGTGATATTATGATGATGCTCGGTGAATTCGGAGGAATATGTGTAACACTCCGAATCTGTACCCCAGACGCTACATGGTGCTTACGACCCTGAAGGACCACAAGCTAACCCATGACTGATATCTGTTGTGAGCACTAAAACACAATACTGTAATAAATATGAAAAATAGGCTGAAATGCCATAAGGTTCAAAATCTATAAATACTACTAAAGTGCATCAACTGAAACAACAATTTGTAAAATTGAACACTGTCTGAAAATTAGTCTGAAAAGTTCTAACTGAAACTGTCTGAAAGTGGAGTTGATGGGACAATCCCCCAATTAACTCCGTCTACTAAAATACTGAGTCTACTGAAATAATAAAATAAAAGAATATCCTTGAATGATGAGGACTCACTGCTAATCTACTGATGCTGGATAAATCTGAATCTATCTATGCGCAGTCAGGAACCTGAGCGTACAAACCTATGATATGAGACATCATAGCGTAAAAAAAGAGTATGGGTTAGTACTTGGAGTATACTGGTACGCTAGATGAGGTAATGCTGAATGCAAGGGTTCATATGCATGAACAATAACTGACTGCATGATATAGAGTGACTGAACATGAGAGTACATGGATAACTGATACTATTATAAATATTGAGTATGTGCTACTGTGTATATAAATAAATACTATGACTAAGCTTATTTGAAGCTAAGTCCTAAGTTTTGATACTGAGTAACTAATCTCTGGAGTTACTCATAACTGATTTACTGATACTGGTTGACTGTATCTGACAGTCCTAATTCTGTATAATTGAATTGAGTTTTATTCTGATGACTGAAACTGAGAATATGGGAGGTAATCATCTAACCTACATGCCCCAAATAAGATAACTGAGTTGGGGTCCAACCTATCACCCCAGTTGAAAGAGTGTCTGTACCGTGCCATGGGTAAAGAAACTAAAGAGTTACCCTTATCTGGAAGGTACTCTAATGAGAACGGTGAAACCCTCAACTGGCAGGTTTGATGTCTAAACCTACACTAGCTACATAGTTCTGGAACACAACAATTACTTCTAAGTATCACACCCTCTACTGGTAGGTGATCCCCTATCCTTGGGTTCAATTGGTGCTGAATCCTACTCCTAATTGAAAGACACTGAACTGAGTATACTGAGCTGAACTGGGATGATACCGATTTTACTGAGTTTTCCTTAGTTTGATAACTGACTGAGTTTTACTAAGTTCTGTAATTGACTGAGAGTATTACTGATCATGACATGACTGAGATTCTATAACTGACACTGGCTTTAGGCACACATCTAAATTATCGGCTATTAAATACCCCTAGGACTCGATAGCATGAAAAATAAAGCATAATATACTCTTGAAAATCATAACAATGTATACTTGTCGATAGTTCACTCATAGAGGCATTTAACCAAACACTTTTAATGCATCTACTTATACATGAATGGGGAATACATGCTATCATGTTATAATGACACTATTTCATTTACATAGGCATTTTATCAAACACATGGGGAGTACGCTTAGGTTATACAATAATCAAAACATATAGTTATCATGGCTACATCAATCAACTTGCAAATTGAAGGTTTTATTCTGAAGATCATGTAATTCAACACATACAATGATTAATTTCATAAAAGCATGTAATTTAATCATGGACTAAAACTCAACAATAACATGAACATGAATTCAATTCAATTCAAGTATGGAAGTTCATAATTCAACAATCTTGTATTTTGAAAATGGATTCGTGGACTATATGGAAGAAAGGAACCCATTGATGAACCCTAACATACCTTGGGTTATTAGTTCTTGAAGGTGCTTGAAGAAATTCTTGAGTTTTGACCTTGATTCTTGAAGCTAAGGTTTGTTTTCTTGAGAGAAAATGCTTTGATTTTGGGGAAAGTTGAATAATAATGGTGTAACTACATTAATTTTGGGGTAATTTATGTGTTAATGGCTGATGTGGGTCATGAAAAAAATACCTAATTACCCCTGGAAATGATTTAAAATCATTACTGAAAAATTCCCAATTTGGGCACCTGGCGCGACGCGCCACTATCACGCCAAGCCACTGAAAAATGACAACTGGGAATGTGGCTGGTGACGCGATGAAGTAGAATCATGTTGCAATACTTAATGGGACCTGGAAGTTCACCGCAATGCAGTGGAATCGTGTTGCTTTACTTGAAATTGACAATTGTGGATTGGGTCCTTGGAGCGGCCCACCAATATCGCGCAGCAACACTAAATTTTGACAATTGGGAAATTAGCTGGTGGTGCGACATGCTAGTATTACGGTACCTCACTAGAAACTGACAATTTCCATTCTGACATACTCCGCGATGTGCTACTGGCCTGAATAATGGTGTTTAACGACTGAAGTTTAAAATATCCATAACTTCTCATCCAGTTATCGGATTTAGGCTTAAATAGCCATAACTTCTCATCTTGTTATCGGATTTAGGCAAATTTTATAACTTTGGAAAGCTAATTCAATTTCCTAAGCAATGGCAGGCTCTAAACTAAAAAATACTGAGTATTTAAAATTTTTTGTATCAGATAACTCATGAACTGAGAGTTATGTTAAGCTTGAAAAATACGGGGTATTACAATATCTCCCCCTTGGGAACATTCATCCTCGAATGAGACTGATTAAGCTGAGGCACTGATAGACTGAGTTTACACATTGAACATGCATATCTGATGCATGACTACATGATAGAACTGATTCATGAATGCATGACTGAATATGCAACGGTAATGGACCCCAAGTTATAATTATAGCTGAACATATTACTGAGTAAAGCTAAGGAAGACTGTTACCTTAAGCTGGATATGAGGTTGTGGAGAAGAGGTGAGGATACTTGGTCCGCATATCTACTTCTTCTTCCCAAGTATCTCCCTCTACGGACTGATTCCACCAAAGAACTTTGACTAAGGGAACTTCTCTGTTTCTCAGTCTGCAAATCTGATGATCGAGGATTTAGACGGGAACCTCTTCG
>NC_061116.1:2091535-2095958 GCF_002878395.1 Capsicum annuum
GCTGCCTGTTTATTGGTTCTTTCCCAAAATCTGAAACACCCCAAGTTTTAGTTTTGTTCTTTTTGTTTATTTCTACTTAATTGTGTAATTAGCATAATTTTCTTGTTGCTCTTGTATCGAAATTTGTTGTACTTGAGTCGAGGGTCTTTTGGAAATAACCTCTTTACCTCCCCGAGGTAGTGGTAAGGTCTGTGTACACTCTACCCTCCCGAGACCTAGCTTGTGTGATTTCATATGTTGTTGTTTTTTAGTTGTTCTTGTAAAGATTGGTTCTTTATCAGAATCTGAAATACCCAAGTTTTGTTTTCTTGATTATTTCTACTTCATTGTGTAATTAGTGTAGATTTTCAAATATATTGAAATCATATAGGAATCTTGAATTATTTCTACTTAATTGTATAGTTTACATAAAATTTTTGTTGTTTTTGTACCTGAATTTGCTACACTTGAGTCGAGGGTCTTTCGGAAATAACCTCTCTACCTCCCCGATGTAGTGGTACCGTCTGCGTTCGCTCTACCCTCCCGAGACATCGCTTGTGCGATTTCATTTGATGTTGTTGTTTTTCTGTTGTTCTTGTAAAGATTGGTACTTTATCAGAATCTGAAAGACTCCAAGTTTTGTTCTTTTGGTTTATTTCTACTGAATTGTGTAATTAGCATAAATCTTTTGTTGTTCTTGTACCTGGATTTGTTGCACTTGAGTCGAGGGTCTTTTGGAAACAACCTCTCTACCCCCGAGGCGATGGTAAGGTCTGTGTACACGCTACCCTCCTTGGACCTCACTTGTGGGATTTCATATGTTGTTGTTTTTTCTGCTGTTCTTGTAAAGATTAGTTCCTTATCACAATCTGAAAGACCCCAAGTTTTGTTCTTTTGGATTATTTCTACTTAATTGTGTAATTAGCATTAACTTTTTGTTGCTTTTGTGCCTGGATTTGTTTCAGTTGAGTCTCGAGTCTTTTGGAAACAACCTCTCTACCTCCCCGAGGTAGTGGTAAGGTCTGCGTACACTCTACCCTCCCCTGACTTCACTTGTGGGATTCCATATGTTGTCTCCACCAGGATTTGAACCCTGGTCAAGGTTCACACTCACTTGATTGGCCCCCAGGCTACACACTGGATGCAGGCCTATGACCAGTTTTGCTTTCTTTCTCCATTTCTGCTGACTTTTTTTCCAAGTAATTGCTACAGTTGGTCTTCACTTCTTCACCAGAATTTATATATCCAACCCCCAAGTACTTCCCTTGGACTTATTTTGAGTCAAGTGATGCTAGTTAGCAACTTAGCACAATCTCCAAGTGCTGCAAATGATCTGTAAGCAAGCCGTAAACTAGAAAGTCCAAGAAATAAGGATGCTTTCCTTAGGTGTATTCCAAAAGCCTCATGTGTAAGGGACCGTATTTGTGAATCTAAGGGGCATCACCTGAATTACCACCTAGTATGGTCCAATAGGTAACTATCAAACCAATGGTCCATCATATTCCATCTGTCGTGGACACATAACCCATTTTCTGTTGTTAAAGGATCTGTTACACTGTCAAGAAGCTTTTCATACCTTCTCACCCAGCCCCTTGAGTTATTTCCACCCATTCCGGGACAAAGAGGAAATTCTAATACTTTGTAGAAAGATTTTTGTGACTTTGTTATGTATTAGAACGTTTAATAAGCTTTAAGTGCTTGAATGAGATCAGAGAATCTGTCGTTATGAGATGAAGGGATGTCTGTGTTAGATATTAAATAATCCATTGCTGTCTTCCTCTGTACCCTCCGTTTGTTATCATTGATGGAAAGATGTCCCTTTTCCTTTTTATTTTGGGCTCTTCTTTATTTCTGTCCAGACAAGAGTGGCTTTTGTCTTAGTTTGTACATGGATGAATGGGCATAAGGAGGACAGAGGGAAGGGCATTCAGATGCAATGTCAGCTAGTACGTGGAATTGGTGAACTGAAATAATTGACATTTTTAGGTATTGAATGAGTTGAATTCATCATGGAGTGAGGTTTCAAAAGAAAAAGAAAAGGATTATTCATCTTCTTGTTTCAGACTGCTATGTAGCCAGATGTTTTTAGCTTTTTTGAATTGGAAGTTTCTACATGTGATGTGCGCTTGGCGTTTACACCTGTTATAATATCTCTAGGTAAAAGTAGGCCACTGTGGAACTTGTTTTTATGTAATGCACTGAAAACCTCGGTGCCCTGATTGTATTGCTAATGTATGTTAGTCTCTTTGCCGCTACTTGTACAAAGTTTGGCTGAGAAAAGACGTCAACCTTTTCTATTATGAAGAGTGTTACTTCTGATATATAAACTGCTAGCAATTCACATTATCATTCTCTTTATTCTAAAACTGTATGGATAATAATGTCTGTTCTGTGTTAATTCATTTGTTTATTGATCAATTGATTCAAATCGCGTATTTCAGGTTAACATCAACCAATAGTAGTGCACCGCCTTCATTATTTACTGATAAAGATAGTTGCAAGCTTGGTGGTTATGAATCCACTCATCGAAGGTCTTCCCGACGCTGTTGCCATTAGGTGCCTTGCACGGGTTCCATTCTACCTTCATCCGAAGTTAGAGCTTGTTTCCCTATCCTGGAGAGCTGCTATTCAAAGTGCTGAACTATTTAAAGCTAGACAGGAGGTCAACTCATCTGAAGAATTTTTATGCGTATCTGCATTTGAACCCGAAAACTTATGGCAGCTCTATGATCCTACTCATGACGTTTGGATTACTCTCCCTATTCTCCCCTCCAACATCAGTCATTTTGCTCGCTTCAGTGTTGTTTCTACTGCTGGGAAGCTGTTTGTTTTAGGTGGTGGCAGTGATGCTGTGGATCCATTGACAGGTGACCAAGATGGAATTTTTGCAACTGATGAGGTCTGGTCATATGATCCTGCAACCCGAGCATGGAGTCCACGTGCATCTATGCTAGTCCCTCGAGCCATGTTTGCTTGTTGCGTGTTGGATGGGAAGATAGTCGTTGCTGGGGGTTTTACTAACTGCAGAAAATCAATATACAGTGCGGAAATCTATGATCCTGAGACGGACGTCTGGATACAGTTACCCGATCTCCATCACGCTCACAATTCTGCGTGTTCGGGAATAGTTTTTGGTGGTAAAGTTCACGTCTTGCATAAAGGCTTGTCGACTATTCAGGTTTTGGAGAATTTCAAGCAGGGTTGGATAGCTCACGACTATTCTTGGCTCCAGGGCCCGATGACTGTCGTTAGGGAAAAGCTATATATTATGAGCAATTGGTCTATTTACAAGCAGGAAGGAGAATCAAGAAGAGTGATAGTTTCAGCATCTGAGTTTCGTAGGAGAATCGGCTATGCTATGATAGGGTTGGGAGATGATATTTATATAGTTGGAGGGGTTAACGGACCAGACTACTGGAACTGCGACGTCAAATTGCTGTCTGATGTTGATGTCTTGACTCTTGGAAGCGAGAGGCCAGCGTGGCATAAGGTTGCTCCATTGACGAAGTGCCGAGGGACAATCCTTGGCTGCACACAGCTGAGAATTTAGGACACGCGGATAAATGCTACAAAGAACATTTGGCACTAAAGGGGCTGCTTGTTGTAGCGCGAAGTATACTAGTGAATAGGAATGGACATGTTTTGTGCCTTGCCCTTGTCTCCTTCGCGTAAACTGCAAATGATGGGAATCCTATCTGACATGACTACTTCTATGAGTCATCTTAGTAGTGACCGACTTTATACCATTAGCTGTTTAAAAGCTACGCGTAGATAAAATCCCGCGCCAGAAACGTTGAAGAAGCAAGATGTTCTGTTGGATTCTCAATAGGAATGGAGGTCACACTGACTTTGAGAACTGGGGATTTTGACATTCTGAACATGTATTTGCACTAAGGAGTACTACTAGTATTTTTTTTCTGTGTGTTTGTAACTTGATATGAAATTGAATGGAGTAATATGGTTAGTGAGGATTCTTAGCTGACCTCGACTTGTTTGAGATTGAGGCGTAATTATTGTTGTTATGGCCGTTTAAGTGTTTGTAACTTGATATGAATTGGGATGGAGTAATATGGTTAGTGAGGATTCATAGCTGACCTTGACTTGTTTGAGACTGAGGCATAATTATAGTTGTTATTGATGTTTAAGTATTTATAACTTAATATGAATTTGAATGGAGTAATATGGTTAGTGAGGTTTCATAGCTGACCTAGACTTGTTCGAGATTGAGGCGTAATTATTGTTGTTTAAGTGTTTCTAACTTGATATGAATTTGAATGGAGTGTGATATGGTTAGTGAGGATTCACAGCTGACCTCGACTTGTTTGAGACTGAGGCTTAATTACTGTTTTATTGTTGTTTAAGTGTTTGTAACTTGATATGAACTTGAATGGTGTAATATGGTTAGTGAGGATTCATAGCTGACCTCGACTTGTTCGAGACTGAG
>NC_061116.1:2096058-2163714 GCF_002878395.1 Capsicum annuum
TCTCTTACATCTTATTTTCTCACTTCCCATCACCCTAAAAAAGATCGAGTATATCAAAGAAGATGTCTCAAATTTACTTGAGAAGATTCCAGAGAACAGGAGCTGCATTCCTGTAAACTCTCCGAAGAAGCCAGTTGAAAGCAAGTCACTGACAGCTGGTAAAATAATTGTAGGTTTTGAGGAGGAGACAAACTGGTTAATTACTAAGCTCACCAGTGGACCGAAAGATCTAGATGTCATTTCAATCATTGGTATGCCAGGTTCGGGAAAAACTACTTTGGCGTACAAAGTATACCATGATAAGTCAGTAGCTAGACGTTTCGACACTCGTGCATGGTGCACAGTTGGCCAGGAATACGACAAAAGAAAGTTGTTGGAGAAAGTTTATAATCAAGTTACAGGCTCAGATTCAAAATTGAGTGAGAATATTGATGTTGCTGATGAGCTACGGAGACACCTGATTGGAAAGAAGTATCTTGTTGTCTTAGATGACTTATGGGATACTGATACATGGCATAAGTTAAAAAGACCTTTTCCTCTAGATGAGAATGGTAGTAGAATTATTTTGACCACTCGGGAAATGGAAGTGGCTTTGGATGGAAAGCGCGACACTGATCCTCTTAAGCTTCGGCTGCTAAAATCAGAAGAGAGTTGGGAGTTATTAGAGAAAAGGGCATTTGGAGTACAGAGTTGCCCTGATGAACTATTGGATGTTGGAAAAGAAATAGCCGAAAATTGTAAGGGACTTCCTTTGGTGGCTGATCTGATTGCTGGAGTCATTGCAGGGAGGGAAAAGACAAAGTCTGTGTGGCTTGAAGTTCGAAATAATTTGAATTCCTTTATTTTCGGCAGTGAAGTTGATGTGATGAAGGTTATAGAATTAAGTTATGACCATTTACCTCATCACCTGAAGCCATGCTTCCTCTACCTAGCACGTTCACTGAAGGACACAGCTTTGGACAGAAATAGATTGAAAATGTTTTGGTGTGCTGAAGGGCTTGTTGAACAGACAGAGATGATGAGTTTGGACGAAGTGATGGAAATTTTTTTGGATAATTTAATTTCCAGTAGCTTGGTAATTTCTTATAATGATATAGGTGATCAACCAATTTGCCAACTACATGATCTTGTGCATGACTTTTGTTTGATAAAATCAAAAGAGGAAAAGTTGCTTGAGCAGATAAGTTCAAGTGATCCGTCTTTTTCTTCTTCACATTTGATGTCACGCATAGTAAAAATTGATTATAATAAGGAGCACTTTGAGCTTAACAATTTTGTGTTGTTTAGTTCAAAAATGAAAAGGCATTCTGGTAAACACCTCTATTCTTTGGAGATAGCTGGAGACGAGATGAAAGATGATGCATGTCATCTAAGAGACTTGAGGCTTCTTAGAGTGTTGATCCTGTATCCCTCTTTTATCACGGTGAAAGATTCTTTGCTGAATGAAATAGGCATGTTGAATCATTTGAGGTACTTACACATTGGGACAGAAGTTAAATCTTTGCCTCCATCTTTCTCAAACCTCTTGAATCTAGAAACCCTGTTGGTGACTAACAAAGTATCAACCTTGGTACTATTACCGAGAATTTGGGATCTTGTAAAGTTGGGAGTGCTGTCCGTTCAGTATGATTGTTCTTTCATTGACTTGGATATAGATGAACCAATAGTGATAACAGAGGACTCAAAGTTAGAGAACTTAAGAGAATTAAGGACACTCGTGCTTTCCTATTCAAAAGAAACAGAGGATATTTTCATAAGGTTCCCAAATCTTCAAAGGTTTATATTTGTTCTCAAGGAATCGTGCGATTATTCAACAGAGCGATATTGGTTCCCAAAATTGGATTTCCTAGATAAACTAGATTTCCTCAGAGTAGAATTTGAAAGTTCAAACACAAATTACAGTGGGCCCTCTTTACCAAAAAATTGGTCGTGGGATTTTCACTTCCCTTCCAATTTGAGGAAATTGGAGTTTTGGGACTTTCCTTTGGCATCCAATTCACTATCAACAATAGTGAGACTGCCCAATCTTGAAGAGTTGTTCCTTACGAGAACAATCATGCAGGGAGAAGAATGGAACATGGGGGAGGAAGACACCTTTGAGAATCTCAAATATTTGTATTTGGAAGAAGTGACTCTTGCTAAGTGGGAGTTTGAAGTGGAATCATTTCCCGTTCTTGAGAAATTAGAACTGTCTGTATGTCATAAGCTTTCAGAGATTCCACCTAATTTTGGGGATATTGGTTCATTAAAAATTATCAAACTTGACGAGAGCCCTCAACTTGAAGATTCAGCTCAGAAGATTAAGGAATATGTTGAGTATATGATGGGAGGGGAGCTTGAGGTCCTTGGCCCGAATAATATCCCATTATTTAAGTAGCTTGAAGAATTATTGTGGGGGAAGCCTTGAGCACCACCATAACAGGTTCTTCTCTTTTACATACGCGTGCTGTTCTGATTCTTCTGTATATGTCTGTTTGTGAATAATACTAAGTCGAAATTTAGCAAGTATTTGCCGTTTTGTTTCTTCGTCTCATTTACATGTATAAAAATTTACATCTGGACCTGACCTTCATAACTCAAAAATAGAAGTATCAAATCTAGCTATATTCTTGTGTTCTTACTTCCATGACTTTTTACGCTCCTTTCTTCAGTTTTCTTGTATTCTTACTTCTTCCACCTACTAAAATTATATGCACATTTTATACATCAGATCGTTAGAACATTGAAAGGAATAGAAGGGGAAGTTACTTTGGTATTGACTATTGGAAAGTACAGTCATGGAAATAGGAAAAGACAATGAAAACAAACAACTCTTCGGTACGTCAAACAATAGTCATCCATTGTTTAAAGAATTGTTATTCTAAAGTTCATAATCTGAAGCATAAATAGTAAAAGTTTATTTCTTTCCAACTCATTTCAGTTTTTTCAAGTTTTAGTATATATTTCAAGAAATACCGTCATCACAAATATGTGAAAAGTTTTCAGGTAATAATGTTGCTGAGAAATTCCAATGCAACAACAAGTGGGATACTCACGTGCAAAGAGTTTGAAATGTGATGCAGTGTGGTGGAATTGATGTGCACCACGAATCATCAACCGATGAACATTTGGAGTTGAAAGGCTGCTGTGTGCAATGATCAATGTGTTCAAATAGGCTCTAGCTGTACAACATTTGGCCTCATGTGCAACAGTAAGTTGATGTTCCTTTTGATACATCAATGCAGGAAATGCCACTAATTTGAGGACTCTAGGCTCTTCCTAACATTCTTCGCCAAGCTACCCAGTTGGTTGAATTTTGTTACTGGAGCCTACTTTGCTGGTGTACAGGCTGATCCTGATGGAGTTAAGATAAATGTGCAGTATGTTGTCTAGTCGCAAAAGCAAAACTTTCCGAAAGAAAAAAAATCCTTGAATCTTGTGGTTTCAGACCTGCCAAACCATTCCTACATAGGAGTATCTTCCAAGTACTTTTGTCCTTACAGGTGAAAAAAGTTTTAATCTTAGTTGGCATCTGAATTTGACTGCAGGTGCGTGGTTACGTTGACGAAACCGGTATTGAGATATTTCCACCTATTGTAAGGACCTTGAGGACCCTAGGGCATGTCCTTATGCGCAAGAACCAAATGTCCCCTAGACAGAGCGAGGCCTTGTAGCTATTTCCGCTGGCTTCCCTAAGCTCCACTTAGTTCTATACTTCTGCCGCAAAATGACAAATGCTGCCTTAGTTACTTCTGCAAGGAACCGTCCTAACATGATCTGATTTTGTATGTGTTTAGTCAAGCCTCAATCTCCTGATTACCTAACTCTTGGGCAGCCCGATGCTGGTTTTGGGGCCATCGTCCATCACTGCAAGGGATTGCGACAACTTTCCCTTTCTGGCCTCCATACAGACCGTGTGTTATATTACATGAGGGCCCATGCTAAGAGACTAGAGATGCTCTTCGTATATCTAGGCCTCCGCAGATTCCTGACCTTGGAGATCAGAGATTGCGCTCCTTTGGCGGCAACGCTGTTGGTCAATGCTGCATGGCTGGGGATAATGTGGTATTTTTGGATGTCTTCTTGTTCATTAAGTTATGGCGCATGTTTGTTGCTAGCTCAGAAGTTGCCAAGGGTTACGATCATCCGGACACGAGACCAGAAAGTTTCCCAATTGAGAAACTCTTCATATACAGAACAGTGGCAGCACGGAGGTTCGACATTGTTAAAAGTTGCTATAAGGAATAATGCACGTGATTTATTTTTTGATTTTCTCCGGGTTTTTTTTACATCCAACTCCTAGTCAAATTGGGATTCCTATTTTTGGTAGGAACTAGTTAGTTATTATTTTTGGTAGCAAATAGGTTGTTTTTTTATGGGAAGTTTAATATATCTTTGGTTGTAATAGCACTATTTAAGGAGGAGTTGATGATCAATTATATGGAGCTTTTACCAGAAAAGAAAAATAAAATTCTCTGCGTCTCTCCTCTTCTAACTCATCTCTATTAAAACCAACAATTAATGTCTAGAGCTATTTTTCTTGAGGGACCTGTGAGTGAAGAGATGGATTCTGAAAATAGTTTTTCACGAATGGCTCCACCCGTTTTGATGGTGAAAATTATCAATTATGGGCAGTGAGAATGGAAACATACTTGGAGGCTCTTGATCTATGGGAAGCTGTGGAAGATGATTATGAAATTGTTCCACTATCAAATAATCTCACCATAGCCCAAATCAAGAGTCACAGGGAAAAGAAAACCACGAAATCTAAGGCAAAGGCAACTCTGTTTGCTTCTGTTTCAACAACTATTTTTAGAAGAATTATGTATCTCACATCACCAAAAGAAATTTGGGATTGTATGAAGAAAGAATATGGTAGCGATGAAAGAATCCGTGGAATGCAAGTACTAAATTTAATAAGAGAGTTTGAGTTGCAGAGAATGAAAGACGCCGAGACAGTCAAAGTGTATTCTGATAGACTACTTGGCATTGTTAAGAAGGTAAGATTACTAGGCACTGAATTGAAAGATTCAAGAATTGTTGAAAAAATTCTTGTTACAGTACCCGAAAGATAAGAAGTATGTATAACTACCTTGGAAAATACACAAGATCAGTCCAAGATTACTTTGGTGGAGTTGTTAAATTCTTTTCAGGCATTGGAACAAAGAAAACTTATGAGGCAAGATGGTATAGTTGAAGGAGTCTTAGTAGCCAACCACAAAAATAAAAAAAAAAGGGGTAAAAATTTAAAAAATTACCCACCTTGGGAGCACTGTGGAAAAATGGGTCATCCACTATACAGATATTGGAAAAGGCCAGACGTGAAGTGCAACAAGTGCAATCAACTTGCCCATGAAGCAGTGATTTGCAAAAGCAAATTTGAAAAACATGAAGCAAATGCACATGTGGTCAATGAAGAAGAAGAAGAAAACCATCTTTTTGTTGCAACATGTATCTCAAGTAAGGCTTCATCAAATTTATGGTTGATTGATAGCGGTTGCACCAACCACATGACTTATAACAAGAGTTTGTTTAAAGAATTAAAACCTACTAAAATATCCAAAGTTAGGATCGGAAATGGTGCCCAGATTCTTGTTGAAGGAAAAGAAACTGTTGTCATCAAAACCAGTTCAGGTAATAAAGCAATTTCAGATGTTCTTTATGTACCTGATATTGATCAAAACTTGTTGAGTATTTTTCAGTTGGTAAAAAAAGGATACAAAGTATCCTTTGAGGATAAACAATGCTATATCAATGATGATACTGGAAAAGAAGTTTTAAACATTAGGATGAGAGGTAAACATTTCTTATTTGATCCAATGAAAGATGTTTCTATAGAACATGAAAAAGATCATAGGATGAAAAAAATTAGAAGATGACCCTCTAATTGAAAAAGCACAAGCAATATGTGAACCTCCTAAGTTTAAAAGAGATATCAATGTTCCTAAAGGGATTGAAGCAAAGGAGAAGTTATCTGTGTTTCAGGAAAATAAAACGGGTAAATTCAAATTCAGGATGCAAACGAAGCAGGAAGACATGCCAAAAGGATTTAATAGTAAAGGGTTACATTCAAGACAAGAAGTGAATTTAGTTCACTACATACCAAAAGATTAATCTGCAAATTTATTCGCAAGGTCACTTTTGGTTATCAAATGTGGAGATCCCAAGACAGAAGATCATAATTTTGCAGTTCCTAAAGCAAGGAGGAGTGTTAAAAGTTGCTTTAAGGGATAATGCACGCGATTTATTTTTTGATTAAGTCAAATTGGGATTCCTAATTTTGGTAGGAACTGATTAGTTATTATTTTTGGTAGCAAATAGGTTGTTTCTCTTATGGTAAGTTTAATCTATTTTTGGTTGTAATAGCACTATTTAAGGAGGAGTTGATGATCAATAATATGGAGCTTTTACGAGAAAAGAAAAATAAAGTTGTCTGCCTCTCTTCTCTTCTAACTCATCTCTATTAAATAACTCATCTCTATTAAAACCAATAGACAAGACTGATTCCATTTGGACCGTTGATGAAGATGCAGCAGCATCAACTTCATATAGAATTCAATTGTAGTTTTATATTGGAATTGTAGTAATATTCCAATTGAACCACCTATGTCTTGTATAGATCCTCCAATGTGCGCCACCAAAGTGAATAGGCACAACCACTTACAACTATTTGTGAATATTATGTAGCAATGAGTATATGGTACGATCCTGTTTCATCACGACATTAATCTTAAGCTAATTAGAAAAAAAAAAATGAGTTTAGAAGGGGTAGTAGGAACTTGAGATATAGTTTAGGGGTATACTTGTGCCTTATCTCGTTAGAAAACTTAGAAACTTTTATAGATACACAGTTTTATAATCAAACACTGTGCAAAGTGGCAAACAGGTAAGGCCCCATTGAAATTGAATCCATATTGTTCTAATACTCTTGGAATTTGATTCTTTTTTCTGCAGGTGAACTTTCAAAATACTTGTTTAGCCAATTTCTTTCTAACTTACTACTTCTCAAACAAGAGGTGTTCCAACAATAAACATGTTGTTATTGAACGGAAAGGAATAAGCAATACCACAAACAAAAGAAAACAAGAAGAACACACAAATTTTACGTGGAAATCCTTGACGGGGAAAATCACGGGCAGAGGAGGAGGAAATTCACTATAATGGAGAAGACGAAAGTCACAATGACGTGTATCAAAAACCACCATAAACAACCCCACTAAACGCACTTACATAATACGTGCGTACAAATAAATCTTAAGCCCAAAAATAACCCACTATTGGCCCGATCCCTCCGCTACCACCACAGACCCCCCAAAAACTCTCAAACATGGGTCGCACCGTGAACTTTTCAGGTCCGGATCAACAAAATTCGGGTCACAAACTCTAACACATGTCATAATATTTGTGTGAATATAAAAGCTTTGAATTAAGAAATTATAAGAATGTTAATATTATTTTGATGATGTAATAAGAAAATAGTGTCAAACAAAATGAAACTAAGGAAATAATATAATGTGAACAAAGTATTGAGAGTTTGATTAAGAGTAAAATATCTAGTACCGCCTGAGCTATGACCGAATTTTCTACAACACACTCCAACCTCATAGGAGTCCTATTACCCCTTGAACTATATTTTAGCGTATTTTGTGAACCTTGTTAGCTGACGTGACACCTGCTTTATAGATGACGTGGCACCTTTGATGTGGGCCCCATTTTATGTAATAAAGGTGCCACATCAGTGCAAAAGGGATGACAAAAACACGCTAAAATTAGGTTCGGGTAATAGAACCCCTATGAAGTTGAAGTGTGTCGTAGCAACTTTGATTAAAGTTCGAAGGGGTACTGGATGTTTATCTCTTTGATTAACTTACTTTTCCTTTTCCTTTTATACTTGTGGTAGACAAGCTGTGAGGACCCATTGCTTCATCCTTTTAGACTTTTAGAAAACACTAGGCATGGTTTTTTCTACAATTTTTTTCAATGCTAAAATTATTTTCTTCACCACCCCCAAGCCAAATATCTCCCAACAATTTGAAGTTGTTGGATGAATAATAAAGCAAGCAGAAGATATTTTCATCAAGTTAAAAGGTTAGTCTCTAATAGTGTTTTTAAAAAAAAAATTGATACATTGATATCTTCTGAAGTAGGATTGTGAAAGTAGAATAAAAGGACATTAAAATCTGACAAAATCTTTTTGATCCCATAGATAGATTACTTTCACAATATTATCTTTGTGCATAGAGTAACAATACAAAAACATACTACTCTATGGATAATAAAAGGAACTGTGGAAGGAAACGGTTAGTAACAATAAAAGGTCGGAAGTAGAAAAAGAATATAAATTGAAATTGTTTTTGAATTATTGTGAGTAATATAGAATGAAAACAATATTTTGGTATTTTTCAAATTACTGAATATTCCTGAATTTTATGGCCAGACACAACACCAAAAAAATAGAGCAAAGCATCTAATACCCTTGAACTATGACCAAATTTGCTACGACATACTCCAACTTTACGCGAGTTCTATTACCCCTGAATTAAATTTTAGCGTTTTTGTCATCCTTTTTAGCTGACGTGACAACTTTTGTTAATCGTTTTAGTCGACATGACACCTTTAACGTGGACTCCATTTTATGTTATAAAGGTTCCACGCAGCCCAAAAAAGTGACAAAAATATGTTAAAATTGAGTTTCGGGTAATAGAATCCCTGTGAAGAAGTATATCAGAGAATATGATTAATGGCAGACAAATGAAGACATTGCTTTATGCTTTTTCTTTATAGAGTTTATTCTTAATACTATTTGTCAACTTTCTGCTGAATGCCTCTCAATATTGAGAGTTTCGTCATTAAATAGAAAATATTCAATGATTACATCCCTAAAGATCCGTTTTCCTATTCCTAAAGATCAGCTTTTCTATCCCTCTAAATCCGCTATTCTATCTCACCAAATCTGATCTTACTAAAGTTACTATTATTCTCTTTAACTATTAAATTAAATTTTTTTAATTACACCAATATAAAACAATATATGATTACATTAATATACAATATTTACATCATGAGCATTGTGAGACAATTCCTTTTTCAAGCAAAAAATTTTTGAACTCATAAGACATATATTCTCCACCAGAATCAGATCTCAATAGTTTGATCTAAGTAGAAAATTGAGTCTCAATATAGGCTAAAAATGTCTTGAATATGGAAAATACCTCAGATTTGAAACGAAGAAAATATACCCACGTAAATCGACTATAATCATCTATAAATATCACAAAGTACTTGAAATGAGCATGAGAAACAATTGGTGAAATACCCTAAACATCACTATGAATGATATCAAAACACTTTGTAGCACGACTACCAAAATTAGGAAAAGGAAGAATTTTACTCTTGCCTAATTTACAAGTGGAACAATCAAAGGAAGTAGTGAAAAATTGATTTTTGTTCCCCAATAAACCCGTATTTGATAAATGAGATAACACAATAGAATTTGGATGTCCTAAGCGCTTATGCCATACCTCAGTCTTACTAGGTGTAGAAGTACAAACAAATGATAGAACACGAGGAATGGAAAAGTGTATAGGAAACAGTCGTCCAACTTTAGGCCCCTTCGCAATTATCGTCCCCGACACCTGATCCTGCACAAAACAACCATTACGAGAAAAATTCACATCACAATTGTTATCTACCAATTGTCCAACTGAAATAAGACTAGTGGAGAGCTTTGGTGACACAAAAACATTATTGAAAGATTTAGTAATATCCCCAACCTTGGTAATGGGTAAATTACTACCATTGGCAACTTGAATTTGTGAAGGACCATGATACTTACGAATATTTTTTAGCATACTAGATGAGTTAGTCATATGATTGGAAGCTCCAAAATCAACAAGCCAAAAACTAGATGCAAGATCATTACTTTGTAGCCCTAAAGCTGAAAAACTGACATTATCATTTATCTTATCATTTCAGGAGTAAGAACTTGTCCCGAAGATGAGTTCTCAGTAGTGAAACCATTTGTCCCATCTTGAAAAGCATTAACCTTATGGTTTTGAGGGATTGTGAGACACTCTATGATAATGTGTCCTTGTTGTTTGCAATAATTACAAATCTTCCTGCCACAATTTCTATTAATATGACCATATCCCTTGCAACTGTAGCATTGAGTTCTAGTCATATCCCTACCCTTTCTTTTACCTTGGACAGCAAATGCAACAACAATATCATCAATTTGCTTGAAAGAATTTTGTGTGACAAAACGCTGCTCTTCCCAAAGTAATTCCCTTAAACAAACATCCAAGGAGGGAGACGGGTCACGATTCATCAAGTGGGAATGAACAGTCTCAAACTCAGAGCGTGACTGCATCAAAAATTGATCTCGTTCGCTTTGCTCATGAACTTGTTGAACTACAGAAAGAGATTCGGCCGGTATTTTGGCATAACAATATCTGTAAATTTAGCCCATAAGTTCTGAAATTCAAAAAAATAATCTTGAACAGAAAAATCTTCTTGAGAGTAATTAGTAGTTTCATACTCCAAGTGATAGCGTCAGACACTATTATCTTGTTTGTAAACCCTTTGTAAATAATCTCACATGGCTTTAGTTGTCTTGTAAGGCCTGATATTAAGAACAATAAGAGGGTCAATTGACCCTAAAAGCCATGTCATCACCCGAGCATCTTTAATCTTTCATTCACCTAACTTTGTAGGATCAGTAGGAGCGGAATCGGCTCCATCTATATGGCCCCATAGTTCTTTTCCAGTGACAAATAACTGAAATTGAAACTCCCATGACAAGAAATTCTTTCCAGTGAAACGAATACTGAATGATTCAAACTGATATGAAGTCATATTTATGAAAACTAGAAACACTGACCCAAAAAGAATAACCAAAATGGCCAAGATCGAAATCCAAGGTGTTAATTGCCGAGGAACAATCAACAAAAACCAAATTTTTTTAAAAAGACTGAAAGAAACCACAAATGAACTCTATGAAACAAGACAGCCAAGAGAAGGCTCTGATACGACTCTAATACCATGTCAATTATCTGCTGAATGCCTCTCAATATTGAGAGTCTTATCATTAAATAGAAAATTTTCAATGATTATATCCCTAAAGATCCGTTTTCCTATCCCTAAAGATCAGCTTTTCTATCCCTCTAAATCCGCTATTCTATCCCACCAAATCTGGTCTTACTAAAGTCACTGTTATTCTCTTTAACTACTAAATCAAATCTATGTAATTACACCAATATACAATAATATATGATTACATTAATATACAATATTTACATCATGCTAACCCTATGCATCATTTTCTACCTAACATCAATCATTTGTTCTCTCTATCTTCTAATTTTCAGCTTTTCATTATTCAAGCTAATTGTTTTCTAGAGAGCACACAAAAACATAGAGGAACAACGCAACTATATCAGAATTTTCATCAAGTGATAGAGGTTAGTCTCTGATAAACTTAGTTTGTTTATCTTTGATATTAAGATCCATAGAAAATATTGAGAAAGTAAACACAGAATACAATTTACTTATTTATATCTGTATAATTTTTGCTGCTTTATTCTGCTGATAACTTTTTTATCTACATTTTATACGTCAGATCCTGAAAATTTGAAAGAAAACTAAATTGAAAGGCATTTTTAGACATGGAAATGAAGGACAAAGAGAGATAGGGGAAGCAAACAACTTTATGGTATGTCTTAGATAAGGGAAGCAAACAACTTTATGGTATGTCTTACTCATTTTCTAAAAAATAAATACTGTTTTTACTAATTTACCTTTAATAAATACGTTATAAAATGCAACTCTTTAGTAGTTTCTTGAAAAAGATGTAACCATTTAGTACTGGTTTCTTGATTAGTTAAAATTCTGTTTATTTAAAGATGGGTAAAATTAGTATTTTAAAGTTAAATAGAAGGTGGCAGAGATGAGGATGTTGAGATGGATGTGTCAACTTACAAAGAGAGATAGGGTTAGAAATGAGGTTATTCGAGAGAAGGTGGGAGTGGGGCTTGTGATGAGGAGATGCACGGATGCTCCAGTACGGAGGTGTAAGATGCTGACTATGGATGGTTTTAGGCGGGGTAGAGTAGGCCGAAGAAATATTGGAGGAAGGTGATTAGGCATTTCATAGAGTGGTTACAGCTTACGGAGGACATGACGCTTGATAGGAAAATATGGAGGACGCAAATTAGGGTAGAGGGTTAGTGGGTAGGAGTGC
This sequence comes from Capsicum annuum, assembly GCF_002878395.1. Taxonomy (NCBI): domain Eukaryota; kingdom Viridiplantae; phylum Streptophyta; class Magnoliopsida; order Solanales; family Solanaceae; genus Capsicum; species Capsicum annuum. Next base: position 2,108,276 of record NC_061116.1, read on the forward strand.
GTCTGTAGTAGGAAGGAGTAATTTGTTTGTATCTTTGCCTGAAGTTTCTTGTAGTTCTGATGATGTTTGTGATCTCGAATAGATAGTTTATAGTATTATTCTGTCGGTGCGTTGTTTCTTTTATTATATCTAGCGGTGTGTTATCGTATTTTGTTGTTCATTTTTATGTTTCTTGTTTGTTATACCGTTATCTGAGCCGGGGGTCTATAAGAAACAACCTCTCTACTTCATCTGGGGTAGTGGTATGGAACACATACACTTTACCCTCTCCAGACCCCACTTTGTGGTAATACACTGGTTATGTTGTTCTTGTAAAGTTAAATTGCTACAAAATTTAGAAACTTGTCATTCTTTTTGGGAATGACTAAAAAGGAAACTAAGTCATATAAATTGGGACAGAGGGAATAATTCCTTGAAAGTATAATTCAACAGAAAGTCAACTTTTCGGGCGTAAAAAAATAACATGTAAACAATTATTTTAATTTCTTTTCAAAAATCTAACTGCAATGAAAATGTATTCCTTCAGTAATAGAAAAATTTTAAGCACCAAACTGTTGATAAACCCCACAGTCGTACAAACCAATGTATAAATTTTTCCTTCCTGATATGAAATTATTTGAAAGACTTCAAGTTAATGGGTTTGTTTATTTCCTTGATATTATGATAAATCTAGAAAACAAATAAAACATTGGTTTGCTCATAGGTGTCATTTTCTGCTCTTCGCAAGGACGTTGTCAACGTTCTGGATTTCATGGAGAGGTTAAAGAATGAAGAAGATCAAAATGCTGTCGACATGGCCGATGATTTCCTAGCCTCATGCATAATATCGATGATTGTATCAGTTCGTGTCATCATTCTGACGAGCAGTTGAACTTCCTCCTCCTGAATCTCCATCATATGTCCAAGTATCGTGCTGAAAAGATATTTCCATTGGAGACTCAGTATGAGATTCTTCAGAATGTATGTGGAAATGTTAAGAGATTTTCATGGGTTGATAGTGAATGGTTGCGTTGAGCACGAGATTGTTCAATGTGTCTTACCTCAATTTCAACTCATGGCTGAGAGAGTTGCACTCTTCCTTTGGGATGATCGACTTGATGGAGACTTTCGACTCTACAAGCTAGCACATCTACTCATGAAATTCATTCCAATTGAACTGGAGGTGATGCCCATATACTGTACAAATTTAAAAGCTTCACCATCAGCAGAAGTTGGATGCTGCTTCTCATAGAAACTTCTCCAGACATTCTTAGAGAATATCTGGTTCATTTACAAGAGCACATGGTAACTGTTATTACCGCTAGCACTTCAGAGGCTCAAAACATTCATGTCATAATGGAGTTTCTGATACCGACTTCATTCTTCATGACAAATTATTTGATCTTTTGACACGTGTTGGAGCACTTATCAGGGAGGTATCAACTCTAGTTCAAGACTTAGAAGAAAAATCAAGGAATGAAGTGAGTACCGATGAAACAAGTCGTGCAACTCGAGACTTGCTGGAAAATATTGAACTCCTCAAGGATGATCTCAAATATGTTTATCTGGAAGCCCCGGACTCATATCAATGTTGCTTCCCCATGAATGATGGACCTCTCTTCATGCATCTGCTGCACATACACTTGAATGATCTGCTATATTCCAATGCTTATTCAATTGCATTGATAAAGGAAGAAATTGCGCTGGTGAAAGAAGACTTAGAATTCATAAGATCGTTCTACGTGAATGTTGAGCAAAGATTGTATAAGAATCCATGGGCACGTGTTTTAGATGCAGCATATAAGGCAAAAGATGTCATTGATTCAATTATTGTTCGAGATAATGGTCTCTTACATCTTATTTTCTCACTTCCCATTACGATAAAAAAGATCAAGCTTATCAAAGAAGAAGTCTCCAGTTTACCTGAGAAGATTCCCAAGAACAAGAGCCTCGTTGTTGTAAACTCTCCCAAGAATCCAGTTGAAAGAAAAACATTGACAACTGGTAAAATAATTGTAGGTTTTAAGGAGGAGACAATTTGGTTAATTAGTCAGCTCACTAGTGGACCGAAAGATCTTGATGCCGTTTCAATAACTGGTATGCCGTGTTCGGGCAAAACTACTTTGGCGTACAAAGCATACAATGATGAATCAGTTTGTAGACATTTCGACCTTCGTGCATGGTGCACAGTTGACCAAGATTACGACGAGAAGGAGGTGTTGGTAAAACTTTTTAATCAAGTTAGTGGCTCGGATTTGAAGTTCAGCGAGGAAATTGATGTTGCCGATGAGCTACGGAAAAAATTGTATGGAAAGAGGTACCTAATTGTGTTAGATGACGTGTGGGATATTACTACATGGGATGATCTAACAAGACCTTTCCCTGAAGCTAAGAAAGGAAGTAGAATTCTTTTGACGACTCGACAAAAGGAAGTGGCTTTTCATGGAAAGGGCAACTCTAATCCTCCTAACCTTCGATTGCTGAGACGTGAGAAAGTTGGAAGTTATTAGAGAAAAGGGCATTTGGAAACGAGAGTTTCCCTGATGAACTATTGGATGTTGGCAAAGAAATCGCCCAAAATTGTAAGGGGCTTCCTTTGGTGGCTGATCTGATTGCTGGAGTCATTGCAGGTTTGGAAAAGGAAAAGTCTGTGTGGCTTGAAGTTCGAAATAATTTAAGTTCATTTATTTTGAATAGTGAAGTGGATGTGATGAAGGTTATAGAATTAAGTTATGACCATTTACCTCTTCAACTGATGCCATGCTTTCTCTACCTTGCAAGTTTTTCGAAGGACACAGAAATCCACAGAAAGGTGTTGAAAATGTATTGGCATGCTGAAGGGCTTGTTGAACAGACAGAGATGATGAGTGTGGATGAAGTGACGGAAATTTATATGGATAATTTAATTTCAAGTAGCTTGGTAATTGCCTTCAATGAGATGGGTTATTACCCGACTTTCCAACTTCATGATCTTGTGCACGACTTTTGTTTAATAAAAGCAAAAGAGGAAAAGTTGTTTGGCAGGATAAGTTCAAGTGATCAATCTTCTTCTTCAGATTTGATGCCACGCAGAGTGACCATTCTTTTTGATAAGGAGCACTTCGGGCCTAAAAATTTCGTCCTGCTCGATTCAAAAATGAGAAGGCATTCTGGTAAGCACCTCTGTTCTTTGTTGATAACCGGAGACTTGAGGCTTCTTAGAGTGTTGGACCTGAGTACCTCTTTTATGAGGGTGAAAGATTCTTTGCTGAATGAAATAGGCATGCTGAATCATTTGAGGTTCTTAAGAATTGGGACAGAAGTTAAATCTCAGCCGTCATCTTTCTCAAACCTCTGGAATCTAGAAATCCTGTTTGTGACTAACAAAGGATTAATCATGGTACTATTACCGAGTATTTGGGATCTTGTAAAGTTGAGAGAGCTGTCCATTTATGCTTGTTCTTTCTTTGCTATGGAGACAAATGAACCAATACTGATAGCAGAGGACTCAAAGTTAGATAACTTGAGAGAATTAGGGAAACTCGTGCTTTTCCTATTCAAAAGATACAGAGGATATTTTCAAAAGGTTTTCCAATCTTCAGTGTCTTTCATTTGTTCTCAAGGAATCATGGGATTATTCAAAGAGCAATATTGGTTCCTGAAATTGGATTTCCTAACTGAACTAGAATTCCTCAAAGCAGAATTTGCAAGCTCAAACGCAAATGACAGTGGGCCCTCTTTAGCGACAAATTGGTCATGGGATTTTCACTTCCCATCAAATTTGAAAGCATTGTGGTTGTGTGACTTTCCTCTGTCCTCCGATTCACTATCAACAATAGCGAGACTTCCCAACCTTGAAGAGTTGTTCGTTGCTAGAACAATCATACAGGGGGAGGAATGGAACATGGGGGAGGAAGACACCTTTGAGAATCTCAAATATTTGTGTTTTGAAGAAGTGACTCTTGCTAAGTGGGAGCTTGGAGAGGAATCCTTTCCCATGCTTGAGAAATTAGCACTGTGGGAATGTCATAAGCTTGAGGAGATTCCGCCTAGTTTCAGAAATATTTCTTCATTGAAAATTATCGAACTTTTCGAGAGCCCTCAACTTGAAGATTCATCTCTGAAGATTAAACAATATGTTGAAGATATGACGGGAGGGGACACACTTAAGGTCGAAATATCTTGAGCACCAGCAGATCAGGTTCTTCTCCATTCTGATTCCTTTTGTGGAAATTGCTGCACTTTAAAAAGATGTCTACCCTGAACGCGTAGTTTGATGAAAGTCTCACCTGAAGTCTTTGTGAATGGTCTTCTTTTTTCTTCTTTATTGTATAAATTCCTCCTTTTTGTGTGTGTGTGTACACATTAACATTGTTTTGTAACACCATTTGATGTTTGAACTTTCCCAGTATTTTACATAAATGACTTTTTATATGTCTGACTACTGCAAAATTGTTTCTAATATGACTTTTTATGTTTCTTTCTTTCTAATCTTACTTCTTCCAACTCATCGGTACGTCATACAGTAGTCATCCATATTAACACTAACATTACGATACAGAATGCCATACATATGTCTAAACAACTTTTTATCTGAAGCATAAATAATAAAAAGTTCCTTTCTTTCCCACAAACATTCTCTGTCCCTGTCAAAAGCAGAACCCTTCCTTCCATCCTCAGTTCACCTCCTAGTATCTCTTTGAAACATACATGGAGTTGCCGACTCTTTGCTATCGGGAATGAAGTGAAACAGAAGGTCGGCAGCCTCTCTACTATATGAAAGGTATCCTATATCTCAGTTTTTCTAAAGTTTCTGTAAATCTTTCAAGAAATACATCATCACAAACATGTGAAAACTCTTCAGGTACTGAAGTCATTGAGAAATTCCAATGCAACAAAAAGTGGTATCTCTGCCTACAAGGAGTTATAATTGTCATGCAGGCTGGTGGAATCAACCATCGATAAGCATTTGGAGTTGAGGGCTTCTGTATTTAATGATCAAGTTGTTTAAATAGGTGTTGTTGTACAACATTTGGTCTCATGTGCAACAGTCTGCGTTATTAAAAATTCTCTTGTTCCTATTAATACGTCGATGTTGAATGCCCCATCTCATACTTTAGAAAAAGATCCAGCTTTCCACTCAAGCCAGAATACCATCAAGAAAAAGTAAGTTCAATCTGAGTGTTGAAACTACTTGTTGTCGTAAAAATATAAAGGAAGCTGACAGAATTATGTACTCCGAAATTTGTTCTTTCAAATGGTTGTTGTTGCATACTCTCTTTTCTTCTTGGCATGGTTACTCCTCAAGTACGGAAACATACATGGAATTGCTGACTCTCTGTTATGATGGGAAAGAAGGAAGTGAAACAAAAGGTTGGAGGCATCTGTACTATATTGATATCCTATATCTCAGTTTTTTCAAGTTTCTGTAGATCTTTCAAGATAGACCATCATAACAAACATCAGAAAACTCTTCAGGCAACGATGTTATCGAGAAACTCCAATGCAACAAGAAGTGGGATTTTCGCGTACAAAGAGTTTGAATTGTGATGCTGCACGGTGGAACTCACGTGCACCAAGAATCAGCCATCGATAAGCATTTGGAGTTGAGACGCTTCTGTATGTAATGATCAACTTGTTCGAATAGGTGCTGCTGTACAACATTTGTCCTCGTTTGCAACAGTAGTGTGTTATTAAAATTCCTCCCGTGCCTATTAATACATCAATTCAGGATATGCTATCTCAAACTTGAGACAAACTCATTCAAGAAAGAATGTACTCGTCTTAATGTGAACTGGAAAGATGCACTGTTGCACTCAAGCAAGCAATTTGAGTACTATCGCTCGTGCTTTGTTGTGATAATATCTTTCTAACTGTTGCTTCTTTTCTGCAGGTGGCACCTTTAAGTCCATTAAACGCATAGGATTGGTGAGCTGAACGAAGAGGATAAGTTCGTTTCCAAGTTTGTTATCTAGTTGCAACTCTTGCTTCTTAATTTGCTGTGAAGCAACAGACGATTGAGAAGCTCGTTAGAACTGCAATCACCTTGAGGGATTGGATCACAAAATCTAATGCAGGAAGGTTCGGACGGGGATGAAGAATTAGTTGTGCGGAGTTATTCTTATGTGGTTAGAGCAGTGTGGATATATCACCATGGCATCTTCCTAAAACGCCAAAGAGGAATCCACTCTCCATTTTTACGTACAGCAAAACATATGGAGGAACTCCCGATATGACAGTAAAAGCAAGACGTGCAGTCCTTCAGTGGGGCTAGTTGCCTAGAAAGGTGCAACTAACAAAGAGCAAGATCATCAAATTACTTTAAAGCATCATGATTTGATTAGGCCAATGTGATTTGATGAAAGTCTCAACTGAACTATTTGTGAATGTTAAAAGAAATTGAGTTGATAAGCATTTGTTTTTTGTTATGAATCGGACAGTATTAAGCAAACCACAAGCAAAAAGAAAAACAAGAATACACAGATTTACGTGGAAACCCTTGCCGGAAAAACCACGGGCAGAGGCAGAGGAATTAACTATACTGAGAGGAGTACAATGTGGAGACGATAGTCTCAATTTCTTGTATATTAGAACAACCCAAAATAGCCCACTAAACACCCTTATATAATACATGTATACAAATAAGTCCTAGGCCCAAAAACATTCTCTACCACCACAAACCCCATGAAAAATCACAAACATGGGTCTCACCATAAACTTTTAAGGGCCAAATCAACAAAATTCGGGTCACAAACTCTAGCATTTTTCCTCCTCGATTTCAACATTTTACTTATATAAAGATTGACTAGATTTTATTTTTTTTAAGAGTAAAGCATCCGGTACCCTGAATTATGACCAAATTTGTTACAATACACTCCAACTTTGCGAGGGTCTATTGCCTCGAACTCAATTTTAGCTTATTTTTGTCAACCCTTTTAGCTAATGTGGCGCCATTTGTCAACCTCTATAACTGATGTGGCATCTTTAACGTAGATCTCATTTTATGTAATAAAAATGTCACATCAATTATCTAATGGTTACTTATGTCTTTTTCCAAACTTTTATAACGGTGGCTATTCAATAAGAAAGATCAAGTGTCACTTTATTGTGGAACATAACAGAGAATATTTTGATTATCCCCATTTGCATCATAATCAAAAGTAGGAAAAAAAAATAACCCTGTCAAATCAATTATGTAAAATGAGTGTTGCCACTTGATTAAATAATATATATTATAAATTTCATTTTTTAAATTGCACCAAATTAAATTATTTTATTTGTTGTATGAACATGGTCCAACCACTAAGGGTTTATTTGGTAGAAGATATAAGGTGAGACATTCCATTGATAAGTTTGAGATATCTAATGGATAAAATTTAAATCATGTTTGTTGATGAAATAAATTTATCTCGAGACTAGTTTATATCATTAACCAACATGTTAAAACCGATACCATAAATTTTGATGGGTGTTAGCTATGAATTGATAGGACGTGGGCTTTGGAATTTTTTAAGAAACACGTCTTAACTATCAGTTTTTACCTTTTTCTACCTGAATGATAGTGATATTTCAGGTACAAAAAGGAAATAACTGACTGTATTTTGATAAATATGTGGTGATTGTTTAGATAGTCAATTAACAAACCTAATAGTTTAGATACAAAACTCAAAAAATCGGAAAAGTTCATGTGTATTTTTGACCATGTTTTAAGAAATATTTCAAATCTTCCAAAACCACAAAAACAGGTCCTTCATCATTCTTAAACCTTTTTTTTTTCTGATTAGAAACAAAAATACACACTAGTTAAATCGATTCTTGCCAATGTTAAAAACAAGTACGCACACATGTTCCACGTGGCATAATACACTTAGGATATTATGTACGACAGGAATTGATATGTAAGATGCCATATAGGACATATGTGTCCACTTATTCAATTTTATATAAATTTAAATGTTTTACTTGTGCACACCCTGAAAATTTTAATATGCATCTCATACGCTATGTCATAGTTGTATAGGCATTTGTTATTTTAACAACTGGGCTTTTTGGCCCCACCTGTCAGGCAGTTTTCTTTTTTCCTTTGCATTTTCAGTGCACTTTTTAACTTTTCTTTTTTAACAATTCATTTTTTGCTTTTTTGGGGGTTACCTTTTCTTTTATTTTCTTTCTTTCAATTTTTTTCCGTGCTCATGATACTAAGCAAATCAAATTTATATAATACTCGTTTTGTTATATATACTTATCTCACTTTTTTTAGTCTATTTCAAAAGAAATATTTTTTTTTTAATTTAAATTTTTCATATGACACGCTTAAAATGACAAAGATTAAAAAGATACTTTGATATATTCTACATATTTTGAATTTAAGACTAAAAAAATTCTAATCTTTTTTTTTCACTTTCTTAGATTTTGTACCAAAACAAAAATCAAACAAGATTTTAAATATAGAGAATATTCTTTTCATCAATTAAATGTATGAACAATCACTTAACTTATAATAATTGATCATCAAAGTCACTCAACTTTGCTTAATTAACTTTCATTAGTCCCTCTGTTTCATAATAAATGAATTGTTGGATTTTGGCACACAGATTAAGGAAAAAACATTAAAGACATAAATTTAATACAACTTTTCATTTTTACCCCTAAAAAAGAAAAAGTTGACCTTGTAATACTTTTTTAAAATTTAATTGGTTGTCAAATCTTAAGGGTAAATTTGGTAAAATATTCATTGATTCACTTATTTTGAAACACCAATAAATACCCCAACAATTCACTTATTCCGAAACTGAGGGAGTATTATTTTAGCTCGAACTATAATTTGTTGAGTCATTTAATGATGTGGCAACTCTAATTTTTAGAGAAAAAAAAGTTAAAAAAACTATATTAAAGTCAAGACCGAACCCATTTTAAATTCGATCTAATTCTTAATCCAACCCGCTTAAAATAATTTTACTATACAGAAGATGCATTTAATAATAAAAAAATATGTGATGTATGGTTCTTCATATTTGATATTTTTGAAGTTGAAAATAGAGTTGGAGTTGTGTTTGACATAGTATTTGGGAAATAGCTATTTTTGAAGTAAAAAGAAAATGCAAAAAGTGAAAGTAGATTTAAAAAAACTACATTTTTATAAAAATGGGATTGTTTTTTGAAAATAAATTTAGATTTAAAAACTAAATTAAAAAGTTAAAAAAGAAAAATTTAAAATAGTAAAAACACCTCTTGAAGTATTTTTTAAATATTCAAATATATAATTTTTAAATAGTAAAAACACCTCTTGAAGTGTTTTTCAAATATTCAAATATTATTAAAATATATTTCAAAATATTTATGACTAAATAAATATTTCAAAATAAAGTAAATATTATATTTCAAGATATTGTGAATAATATTCATGACCTAATGCATACTTAGTATTGGATAGATAGGAAAATAATTGAAAGGAAAAAGATAAACAATAAAATAAAATAAAAAGATAGCTTCAAGAAAAGAAGAGAAAAAACTAATTTGTAAAAAAAAAGTTTACAGTGAACATGAATGAAAATGCTGAGCGGAAAAAAAACATTTTCTGATGAGTGGGGGCAAAAAGCTCACTTGTCAAAAAAACAAATGCCTCATATAATTATGAAATGGTGTATGAGATGCATATTAAAATTTTAAAGTTGAAGCTAGGTCAGAGATGTAATCTGAAGTTAAGTTAAAAGGCACGTTTATGCATTATACCTTTGAAAAATAAACGTGATCAATTTATGTTCTACATATCATTCAATGTGTATTATTCCATTTAGGAGGCATTTTTCTACTTATTAAATTTTATAATAGTAAGTATCTATTTATACACACTCAAAATTGAATAGCATAGATGCAAGTTAAAGCCAAATTGAAGGTGATTAAGCATGACATGGAGCGGTTACTACTTACAGATAGTATGATCTTTGATAGGAAGGTGTGGTGGATGCGAATTAGGTTTAATTGATAGGAGTGCATTCATAATATTAGGGAAGAGTGTTGAGTTTGTATCTTTGCTTGTGTTTTCTTGTTCCTAGTGTTCTGATGATATTTGTGATCTCGAATAAATAATTTATAGTAATACTTAATCAGTGTCTTGTTTCTTTTATTATCTAGCGGTGTGTTATGTCATTTTGTTGTTTATTTTTATATTTTTTGTTTGTTATATTGTTATCTATCTTGAGCTGGGAGTCTATCGAAAACAACCTCTCTACTTCATCTGAGCTAGTGATATGAATTGCTTACATTTTATCCTCCTAGACTTCATTTTGTAAGAATACATTGAATCTGTTATTGTACGAATCATATTTTCTATATTTATTTTTGATATGTTTTTGTGTTTAATTCCAAAGAATATTTTCATCAAATAAAAAGGTTAGTCAACTCAAATATCTAATAGTGTCTATTTTCTAATTTTTACTCATTAAGCAACACTCTCTAGTATTATTTATTTAGTACTCCCACCGTTCATTTTACATGTCGCTTTTCACTTCACTAAACTCAATTTGATTAATCTTTAAAAGCTAAATTGAATTGAATTCAATTCAAAACTAACATTATTAGTATAAAGAAATGATAGTCTGATATATTAAAGCTCTCGATATGCGTAGGGTCTGAGGAATGGCCCAACATAAGGTGTATTATACACAATCTTATTTTGTATTTCTGTCAAAGATAATTTTTGAGACCTCATCACATTGCATTAATATTATCAATATGTATAACTTAAATAGACAAGTGTACAAGTCTTACCATCAATGCTACTTGTTGACTAGTTCAAACAAACATATTATTGGCCCACCCTCTTTTCTTTGTATCTTTTCCTCCACACAAATTTTATCAAAGCTAATACTTTTCTGCAAAGGGGAACATTTAGTCTTACAATCAATGCTGCATTTGTTCACTACTCCAAACATATTTTTTTATGTCTAACCCTTCTCTCTTTATCTTTTCCTCCACACACATCTTATCAAGTTAATATAGTCATACACAAAAACAAAGAGAAATCATTTCAGATTTTTCATCAACAAAAAAGGTTAGTCACTAACAGTAACTCAAAATATAGTGTGTTTAATCATGCTACTCACATCTGTAATTTCACTCATCGGAGTCGACGGAAAATAATTGACTTATTTATATGTGTGAAAATGTACGTTTTTTGCTATTAAATTAATTTTATGCTTCTTTCTTTTTTACATCAGATAGGAGAATTTGGCTAGTGAAACTTGAAAGACACTTACCGTCGTGGAAAAACAAGGAGAAATAGAGAAAGGAAAAGCAAACAATTTTGTGGTATGTGATGATCGCTAAACTTTACTTATGTATGTATCTGTAATTAGTTACTTATATAAACTAATTTTGACTCACTAAAATCACTGAACTTTACTTGTTGTATCAATATAGTCACAAAATTAAACTTTTGTCACATTTAAGTCATTGAACTATGTGTTAATTATCCTGAAAATACAATTCACGGAAAGGTCAAATTTTTGTTCAGATTGTAAGATGGAGATTAGATGTATATAAGTTTTGAAAGTAGAGGCGGTAATTCTGGCCATCGACTATTTCACCTCCATTAGTAAAATAAAATAGAAAAATAATTTTAACATCGACTATTTCACTTCCATTAGTCAAAAAGGGTATATTGGAATCATTGGTGTTATGTCAGGTGTATAAATAGACCCCCGCCCCCCCTATTTGGACCTTTTCCCATTATTTTGATTTGTGTTATTTGAATTATCTTCGTAGAATATAATTCACATAAAATACATGTGCATGTGTTGGTTGCCTGTAAGTAAATATTAAATATTGCATGGTATATATGTTAGCTATGAAGATTTTGATATAATATTTGGTCGTTTGGCAGATGTCATTTTCTGCTCTTCGCAAGGACGTTGTCAACGTTCTGGATTTCATGGAGAGGTTAAAGAATGAAGAAGGTCATAATGCTGTCGACATGGCCGATCAAATTGAAGAGCTGAAATTTGAGCTGGCATTTATTTGTACGTACGTCGGGCTTTCTCATTGTGATTTAGAAAAGTTTGAAGATGCAATGAGTGATTCAAGACAAAGGGTTGAGAATCTGCTTCGACCAATTTTGAACGTTGTTGACAACGATGTCAGGTGTGAATACAACATGGATCATGTTCTTCCTAGCCTCATCGATAATATCGATGATTGTATCAGCTCGTGTCATCATTCTACATCAAGTGTCACCATGACTGACGAACAGTTGGACTTCCTCCTCCTGGATCTCCATTATCTATCCGAGTTTCTTGCTGAACAGATTTATCCATTAGAGACTCAGTATGAGATTCTGCAGACTGTGTCTGGCAACATGAAATATTTCCATGGGTTGATAGTAAATGGTTGCATTGAGCGCGAGATTGTTGAATATGTCTTGTCTCAGTTTCAACTCATGGCTGAGAGAGTTGCAATCTTCCTATGGCATGATCGACTTGGAGACTCTCGACTCTTCAAGCTAGCACATCTCCTCATGAAGATCATTCCAATTGAACTGGAGGTGATGCAAATATGCTATACAAATTTGAAAGCTTCACCATCAGTAGAAGTTAGACGCTTTATTAAGAAACTCCTTGAATTCTCTCCAGAAGTTCTGAGAGAATATCTGATTCATCTACAAGAGCACATGGTAACTGTTATTACCGCAAGCACTTCAGGGGCTCGAAACATTCATGTCATGATAGAGTTCCTATTAATTATTGTTACTGATATGCCCAAGGACTTTATTCATCATAGCAAATTGTTTGATCTTTTGGCACGTGTTGGAGCACTCATCAGGAAGGTATCAACTCTTGTTCGCGACTAAGAAAAGCAATCAAGGAATAAACAGAGTACAAATGGAACAAATCGTGCAGCTCTAGACTTGCTGGAAAATATTGAACTCCTCAAGGAAGATCTCAAATGTGTTTATCTGAAAGCCCCGGGCTCATATCAATGTTGCTTCCCCATGAATGATGGACCGCTCTTCATGCATCTTCTACTCATCCACTTGAATGATCTGCTAGATTCCAATGCTTATTCAATTGCTTTGATCTGGACACATGTTTTAGATGTGGCATATGTGGCTAAAGATGTCATAGATTCAATTATCATAAGAGATAATGGTCTTTTACATCTTATTTTCTCACTTCCCATTACCCTAAAAAAGATCAGCCTTATTAAAGAAGATCTCTCCCAATTACCGGAGAAGATTCCCAAGAACAAGAGCCTCATTGTTGTAAACTCTCCCAAGAATCCAGTTGAAAGAAAATCATTGACAACTGGTAAAATAATTGTAGGTTTTAAGGAGGAGACAAACTGGTTAATTAGTAAGCTCACCAGTGGACCGAAAGATGTTGATGTCATCTCAATCACTGGTATGCCGGGTTCGGGCAAAACTACTTTGGCGTACAAAGTATACAATGATGAATCAGTTTGTAGTCATTTCGACGTTCGTGCATGGTGCACTGTCGACCAAGAATATGACGAGAAGAAGTTGCTGGTGAAACTTTTCAATCAGGTTACTGGCTCGGATTTGAAGTCCAGTGAGGATATTGATGTTGCCGATAAGCTGAGGAAACAATTGTATGGAAAGAGGTATCTAATTGTGTTAGATGACGTGTGGGATACTACTACATGGGATGATCTAACAAGACCTTTCCCTGAAGCTGAGAAATGAAGTAGAATTATTTTGACGACTCGACAAAAGGAAGTGGCTTTTCATGGAAAGGGAAACACTGATCCTCTTAACCTTCGATTGCTAAGACCAGAAGAAAGTTGGGAGTTATTAGAGAAAAGGGCATTTGGAGAACAGAGTTGCCCTGATGAACTATTGGATGTTGGAAAAGAAATAGCTGAAAATTGTAAGGGACTTCCTTTGGTGGCTGATATGATTGCTGGAGTCATTGCAGGTTTGGAAAAGAAAAAGGCTGCGTGGCTTGAAGTTCGAAATAATTTGAATTCCTTTATTTTCGGCAGTGAAGTTGATGTGATGAAAGTTATAGAATTAAGTTATGACCATTTACCTCATCATATGAAGCCATGCATTCTCTTCCTTGCATCTTTTCCAAAGGACACTGCAATGGAAAGAGTTATGTTGAAAATATATTGGCGTGTTGAAAGGCTTGTTGAACAAACAGAGATGAAGAGTTTGGAAGAAGAGATGGAAATTTATTTGGATAAATTAATTTCCTGTAGCTTGGTAATTGCTTTCAATGAGATAGGTGATGCCCCAACATGCCAACTTCATGATCTTGTGCACAAGTTTTGTTTGATAAAAGCAAGAGAGGAAAAGTGGTTTGTCCAGATAAGTTCAAGTGATCCATCTTCTTCTTCAGATTTGATGGCAAGCATGGTAAACATTGATTATAATAAGGAGCACTTTGAGCCTAACAATTTCGTCCTGCTCAATTCAAAAACGAAAAGGCATTCTGGTAAGCACCTCTATTCTTTGGCAATAACCGGAGACAAGATGGAAGATCGTCTTCCTGATGCATGTCACCTAAGAGACTTCAGGCTTCTGAGAGTATTGGAACTGATTCCCTCTTTTATGATGGTGAAAGAATCTTTGCTGCATGAAATAGGCATGTTGAATCATTTGAGGTTCTTAAGAATTGGGACAGAAGTTAAATCTATGCCTTCATCTTTCTCAAACCTCCGGAATTTAGAAACCCTATGGGTTGAAAACAACGGATCAACCTGGGTACTGTTACCGGGTATTTGGGATCTTGTAAAGTTGCGAGTGTTGTGCATTTATGCTTGTTCTTTCTTTGATATGGATACAGATGAACCAATACTGATAGCAGAGGACTCAAAGTTAGGGAACTTGAGAATATTAGATCACCTCGTGCTTTCCTATTCGAAAGAAACAGAGCATATTTTCAAAAGATTTCCCAATCTTCAGAGGCTTGTATTTGATCTCAAGGAATTATGGGATTATTCAGCGGAGCGATATTGGTTCCCGAAATTGGACTTCCTAACTGAACTAGATTTCCTCGGTGTAAATTTTGAAAGTTCAAACACAAATGACAGTGGACCCTCTTTAGCGATAAATTGGTCGTGGGATTTTCATTTTTCTTCCAATCTGAAAACATTGGTGTTGTGTGATTTTCCTCTGGCATCAGATTCACTATCAACAATAGCGAGACTGCCCAACCTTAAAGAGTTGTTCCTTAGGAGAACACTCATCCGAGAGGAAGAATGGAACATGGGGGAGGAAGACACCTTTGAGAATCTCAAATATTTGGATTTGAAAGGACTGACTCTCGCTAAGTGGGAGTTTGAAGAGGGATCCTTTCCCGTGCTTGAAAAATTAGTATTGCAGGGATGTCATAAACTTGAGGAGATTCCATCAAGTTTTGGCGATATTTGTTCATTGAAAATCATCAAACTTGTAGAGAGCCCTCAACTTGAAGATTCAGCTCTGGAGATTAAACAATATGTTGAAGATATGATGGGAGAAGACAAGCTTCAGATCCTTGGCCCGGATAATATACCGTTATCTAAGACAGGTTCTTCTCTATTGTTTTGCTTCTTAGAAACCAAATTTATGCGTGTTGTTTACAATGTATTTGATGAATTCTCAACTGAACTTTTTGTGAACGTTAACTAGAAATGAGTAGATGATGTGATCATGTTTCATCACAATAATCTTTCGGTAATAAGGAAAAAACAAATTAAAATTGCAAGCATTTGTTAAAATTGCAAGCATTTGTTGTGATGTATGCTCAAGTGTGCAGATAATTTTCACTATTTTTTCAGAAGACTTATGATGATAATGTGTATAACATCTTGGGATAATGTGTTGTAAACACCATTTGATGTTTGACCTTGATCAATATCTCGAAAATGACATTTTACGCATGTTTTATACTTCAGATCCTGAGAACTTGAAAGGAAGGGAAGGAGAAGTTACTTTGGTAAAATGAAGAAAATGAAGGAGAAATAAAGGAGGAGGAAACAACCAAGTCATTGGTACGTCATATAATAGTCATCCATATTAAATGTTATACATATGTTTAACGAATTGTTATTCAAAATTTCATAATCTGAAGCATAAATAATACGGAGTAAAAGTTTCTTTCGTTTTGTCCCTGTCAAAAAGCAGAACCCTTCCCTGCTTCCCCGAGCTCTTCCGACATGCTCAGTTCACACCTCCTAGTTGGCGTGCCGCTGCTATGCCTAGCACTGCGAGTTTGCTGTTAACTCTCTCTTTGAAACATACATGGGATTGGCAACCTCTGTACTATATGCAAGTTATCCGATATCTCAGTTTTTGTCTATCGTTCAAGAAATACCATCATCACAAACAATGTGAAACCTCTGCTGGTAATAAAGTTACCGAGAAAGTCCAATGCAACAACAAGTGGGATATTTGCAGTGCGAAGAGCTTGAGTTGTGATGCAGGGTGGTGGAATTAACTTGCACTGAGAATCAGCCACCGATAAGCATTGGGAGTTGTGGGCCTGCTGTTTCTTATGATCCAGCTGTTCAAATAGGTGCAACAGTAAGTGTCGTTCTTATTAATGCACATATGCTGCATATGACATCTTAAACTTAAGACAAAATTGGTGCCTGTTTCCCTCCTGTTTCTAAGAAAAAGAAGTTCGATTTGACTACTACCGGTACTAAAGAAATTAATCCAAATGTGCAAGTGCCACTAGATAAATAGCTATCACGTCCTTCATTGATAGGTTACACTTTGATTATCTTCTGCAGATTGAACATGGCTATCGGCCTCCATTATTGATTCTCTCAATTTGATACCAAAGTTGATGCCACAAGCTATTAGTCGTTCTGAATTTGTCCAGGGTAATGGAGATAATTTCATTAAGAATATCAGCTCTACTGTAGGTTAAATCATCCTAGTTATTTCTTTTCGCTATTATCTTCTAACTGTGTCTTCTTTACTGCAGGTGAAAACTTTAAATATAGGATTGATGTGCTACACAAAGAGACAAATGTTTGATAAATGCACTTTGATTGAAGGCGGTGCCTTGGCAGACAAACACGGAAAGGAAGAAGTCGAGGCAAGCAAGGAACAAGTAATGGGAATGTACAAAGCAGTGGTAACCTGTTTCCTTCAGAAGTCTGATGCATATGCTTAGGCGTTTGGACATGATTTGGTTGTAAGGAACAAAAATTACCCTCTAGATAATTTCTTTTTTTTGTTTCAAGTTGTCAACAAAGTAATAATTTTTTAAACTTCTATTCTTAAACAGTGTAGCTCTAAGTTGCGCGGACTCTTCACTTTTGATGCTGCACCCGTGTTGGATTCTCCAAAAATAAACTACTTTTGGAGAATCCGACACGCACCCACATTTTTTGAAGAGTCCGAACAATGTAGGTATAGCTACATTCTTTTTGTACATACCAAAAAGAAAAAGAATGCCACATAAAATGGAGTAACTTCTCTTCTTTATTTATTTTTTTCCAATTACTTTGGCCAGTGTAATTTTTCATTGCAGAGCATATGTTAAGAAGATGGTTACAATTCCTTTGCCGATACGTCAGCTTTAGAGGCTAAAGATAAATCGTCAGACATCGATTGCATTCTCCAATCTATTTGCCCCCTTTTTCTTTTATTCTGTTGTGGTGAATAAGTGATGAAGTTGTATTGCTATTGTTACGACAGGTTTTTTGTTCAATTTTCTCACTTTTTCTTCATTTTGTGTGCCTATAGTTAAAAACAAGTAGTAGTAATATTCCAAGAATTGTTCTTTCAAAGTATTCTCCTTGTATACTCTCTTCTATTCTTTGGTATGGATTGGCTTGTTTGCAAATCAAGAAGTCTACTTGGCATTGCTGAATCTCCCCTGTAATGGAAAAGTATGAAGTCAAACAAAAGGTTGGCTTCATATTTCAGTTTTTTCATGTTTTTGTAAATCTTTCAAGAAATACCATCATCACAAACATGTGAAAACTCTTCAGGTAATTAAGCTATCAAGAAATTCCAATGCAACAAGTAGGATGTTCGCGTGCAAGAGTTTGTATTGTGATGCAGGGTGGCGGAATTCACGTGCACCAAGAATCAGGTGAAGTTTGAGTAGTCACCAGATGGTCATCTCTAAGGTGACAAGCACATACTATGGAGAGGGTGATTTTAAGCTCCATGTAGAAAGTAGTGGAAGCCCAATTCATATGGTTAGTGTTCCGAAAAATGCTATTTGGCCTTTGTTATGTCTACTCTTAAGTTTCTTATCGGTGTTGTTTTGAAAGTGTTGTCTCTGGTTTGTCTATTTGTAAGTTATTGCTCAGTGACTTTGATCCATAAATGATCATCATAAACTGTGGATTAATCATGTTGGAGTCTTGATGTAGACTACATGTATACTACTGTTATGGTTAATTCCTTATTACTTTTGAAGTACAAATTTGACAATGTGGATACACTTTTAACATGACTCAGGAAAAAACTATGTTGGAGTACAGTTGCTGTTGCAGTCAGCTCTACACTAGCTGTGGAACAACGAGATCTGTTTCTCACTAATAATCTCATGCACGAAGGACCGGACAGGGATGAAAAATCTGTTGCTCGGAATTATTCAACCGTGGTTAGAGCAGCATGGATATTTCACCGCGGCATATGCTTAAATCATCCAAGAGGATTATGAGATTTGGTATTTGCTCCAAGAAACCCTTTCTGTGGTTGCCAAGAAGGGTGCGGTGCAACTTCCACAAGATTCAACAGGTTGTAACAATGACCATGTTTTAACATGCGATTCACTATGTGATCACTGCATCCGTGTATATATATGTACAGAGTTAGTGTTCCATTGAATGATTCACAACTGTATTGATGAAGTAGCTAGTTAGTTAGTGATTTCGCTGAGTTAGTTGAAGAAGTTGTTAGGCAAGTTGTCAAGTGGTTAGTCGGTTATGCTGAGCTGTCAATGAGCTGGAGAGAAGCTCACACAGCTCAACAACAATACTATGTACATTAGACAACAACAACAAACAACAACAAACCCAGTGTATTCCCACCTAGTGGGGTCTGGGGGGGTAAGATGTACGCAGTCCATACCTCTACCTCTAAAGACGTAGAAAGGTTGTTTCTGATAGACCCCCGGCTCAAGTCACGAGATACCACACAAACTCATAGAATGGATCAATAAAATTCAGTTTCCCTTTCACGTTTTCCTCCATTAATCATGAATGATCAAGCTGCATTGCTTGAATTCACAGACCATGTGAAACTCAAGGTGGGCTTCTCCTTTCAACGATATACTTTTATAAGCTTTATCAGTGATGATCTTTAAGAGAGTGTGAGGAAATTGTACTGTGTCCATTTAGTTGTCATGGTTGTTAAAAGTACTTGGTCCAAAATATTTATCATTTTAGAAAAAGAAGGTAAAATTAATTATTATTTCCTCTTTTCATCTTTACGACTAATTATTCTTGAAAGTAAACAACACTGATTACATAACATAAAAACAAATAAATTGACTGGATGTTTATTTTAAAGAAATGAGGATAAATTAGTCAAACGATAATTCTTATTTATAATTTGAAAGATACATTTGCGAAGAAAATGACAAATAAAAATAAATTCCAACATACACTTGTGTGACCAGTTTGTAATTATAAGAATGTGATACTGTTTTGGGATGGACAAATCATTGAGACAAAAAAAGGAGTAAATTTCTGACATTGAAGTATGTAACATTCATCGGAAAAAAAAAAGGAAGAAGGAAAATTCATCAAATTGGGCATAAAATATTGCTGGGAATGAAGATTAAATGGTTTAATAGGAACAATAAGAACAAAAAGGAGAAAAAAGAAATAATATTCGCTGTGGAGACAAAGAGAACTCTTTCCATAGCATTGGTGGACAGAGTTACTTAATATCTATTGTTGGTGAAGGATTGCAGATATTACATGAATTTAGTCGGGGTGCGCGAAAACTGCCCCAAACACCAGAATTATCAAAAATAATATTCTGCATTTTGACAAAAAAACAACTCCTTCGATTTGTCCTAACCTTCGTGGGTAGAGTTACCTGATATTTTGCTGTTGATGGTGAGAGGTTGTAGGTATCCATGGATTTTAGTGGAGGTGCGCAAAAGCCGGCCGAATACCATGGTTATCAAAAGTAATATTCTTTGTGAAGACAAGAAGAAAACACTCTTTCCATGTATCCTAGTATTGGCAGACATAGGCTACACGACCTCTAGTTACATGATATCTGATGTTGATGGGAGATTGCAAGTATTTCGGGTACTTAATAAAAGTGTGGAAAAATTGGCTCGGACACCATCACAATTTACAGGTCACATATATATTGTCAATATACAAGAGATTGACGTGCAAACAATTGATTAAGTCTGAGTCAACGATTTGTATTTTTAATATTATTGTTTAATTGATTGCTTTTAATTTTGTGGGTGGTGACCTTTCAAGTTCATCTTTTGAACAAATAAACAATCTTCCCATGTGAATGCTTATCTCCACAGCACCAACTAATCATGTAGCATTCACACAAAGCAGCAGAATTAACAATTGAATAAAAAGACTAACATGATAAAATTTTCAAGTACCCCTCAAACTATTGGTATTATTTAAATTACTAAAAATTCCTAAATTTTATGGCCAAACACAACACCCAAAAAATAGAGTAAAGCATCTAGTAATCCTAAATTATGACCTAATTTGTTATGACACTCTCCAATTTCATGCGGATCCTATTATCCTTTTTAGCTGATGTAGCATCTTTTGTCAATCTTCTTAGACATGACACCTTAACATGCGCTCCATTTTATGTAATAAAGGCTCTACGTCAATCCAAAAGGGTGAAAAAAATATGTTAAAATTAAGTTCAGGGGGTAATAGGACCCCTGTAAAGTTAAAA
Organism: Capsicum annuum; assembly: GCF_002878395.1. Lineage (NCBI taxonomy): Eukaryota > Viridiplantae > Streptophyta > Magnoliopsida > Solanales > Solanaceae > Capsicum > Capsicum annuum. The sequence continues at coordinate 2,129,100 of NC_061116.1, forward strand.
TATGTCGCAGCAACTTTCATCATAGTTCGAAATGATACTGGATGGTTATCTCAAAAAATATAGTATATATTGCAGATTATTGTTCCCACTTGAGAGTATGATTAATGGCAGACAAGTGAGGCCATTGCTTTATGCTTTTTCTTTATAGACTTTATTGGAAATACTATGCATCATTTTCTCCCTAACATTCAATGATTTGTTCTCTCTCTCCCTTCTAATTTTCAGCTTTTCATTTTTCAAATTAATAGTTTTTAGGAGAGTACACAAAAACATAGAGGAACAAAGCAACTATATCAGAATTTTCATCAAGTGATAAGGTTAGTCTCTATTAAACTTAGTTTGTTTAGTTTTCATATTAAGATTTGTAGAAAAAGTTGAGAAAGTAAATACAGAATACTATTTACTTATTTATATTTGTACATAGCTGCTTTATTATTCTGATAAATTTTTATATATGTTTTATACATCAATAATTTGGAAGGAAAAATCTGAAATATTATGCATCATTTTCTACCTAACATCAATCATTTGTTCTCTATCTTCTAATTTTCAGATTTTCATTTTTCAAGCTAATATTTTTCAGGAGAGTACCCAAACTTATAGAGGAACAAAGCAACTATATCAGAATTTTCATCAAGTGATAAGGTTAGTCTCTAATAAACTTAGTTTGTTTAGTTTTGGCATTAAGATCTGTAAAAATAAAATTGAGAAAGTATACACAGAATATTATTTATTTATTTATTTATTTATTTATTTATTTATTTATTTATTTATTTATTATATCTGTACATTTTTTGCTACTTAATTCTCTTGATAAACTTTTTATCTATATTTTATACGTCAGATCCTGAGAATTTAAAAGGAAAGGAACTTGAAAGACAATTTTATCTACTATGAAATAAATTTTATGCTTCTTTCTATTTTACATCAGATACGAGAATTTCGCTAGTGAAACTTGAAAGACACTTACAGTCATGGAAAAACAAGGAGAAATAGAGACAGAGAAAGCAAACAATTTTGAGGTATGTTATGATCACTGAACTTTACTTATGTATGTGTATCTGTTCATTAGTTACTTATCTATATATTATTAAAAGGAGAGGATGCAGCCTCCTCATTAAGCCACGTGGCAGCATGTAAACCTGACACGTGTAACTATTAAGAATAAATTAGTTAACTAGAATAAGTTAATAGAATTCTTTTTTTAATTTCTTTTTACAAGATAATATTAAACAATGGCATATCAACGATCCCCCCCCCCCCCCCCCGCCCTCCAAATATGGTTACATTAGGATCAAGAAACTGCTTTTTCAATACAAAATTAGAATTTAAAATTAATAACTGCTACTTCAGTTAACCGTGACAAAATTAGGTATAGTGACAAAAAATACAATATCATGATCCTATTGCCAGTTATTTCTCATTTTGTCTTCTTTTATTGTCGAACAAAGAAAGAAGAACACTATCAACGTTCTGTTTCTTTATCTTTCATGCTGAAAAATTATATGATGTCCAAAATTGTGAGTATTTGAAACAACAATAGAGGGATCAAACCTTTTTTTTTACAACATTGAGGGATCAATTCTTTTTTGGTAATATCACGGGATTTGTCCTCCATCAGTGAAGAAAATTTACTTCCACAATGACTACTTAACCATATAATTCACCACTGTTACAGTACGCGATCGCTCTTGAAGTTTTCTGAGTCTGCAACAGTTGTTGGCACAAGTGAGTAGACACAAATTTAGTTTTAAATTTCTTAAATCTCAAGTAAACTTTATGAATTTGACTTGAAATATATTTTTTTTCTTGAATTTGAATTAAAGATTGAAACAAATGGATATAAATCATCTAAGAATTACTCCACAAATAATAAGATGATTATCTGAATATTGAGACGATTGTGGTGCTTTTGTTTTTATTTTTTCGGATACTTATCAGTGTTGGAACATACATATTTCCATACCAACATTTTGAACTTAAAGTGATTATCTGAATATTGATCCCTCCATTTCATATTTGTTGCCCCTCTATAGACTTGACATACCCATTACAATTAAGAAATTAATAAATAGAGATACATACCAATGCAATAATTAACATTAAAATTTGGTACTTACTTCATCTCATGTATTATGTCTAGAATATTGAGTTTTTATAATTGAAACTAATAATAATCATTTAATTCTGATTTTGAGAATCGAGATCATTTTTGCACCATTTAATAATTTTGAAAACTGTGGATGTATTCAGTATTCTATCAACATACGTATAAAATGCTTTTGATTTTAGAACTTGAAAAACTAAATTGTAACAAATATTTTTATAATGAAGGCCAACTAATAAGAAATGGAGGGAGTAGCTTTCAGTTTGAATTAGTAAAAGTGGTTATTAGCAAATCAACTTTTAAAATTTGAAATGAAAAGCAATTTTCTGCTAATTAACCTTAAAAATTCTTAATCTTCTATTTTGTTTTTTAGTGTTAGGTTATCAGGTGAAAAATTAAAAGGTGGACTTTAGGTATGATAATTTAAGACATATTGTTCTTGATAAGCTTAATGCTTCAAAGCAGATGTTAAACTTGAGAACATGCAACTATAATACATTACCCAATAGTAGGGTATGATATCTATTGTGGAAAATATGTACTTGAGGAACTCTACTAATTTGCCTCATTGATGGTTTATATTGTGCAACATTAACTGAGATTTAAAGAGGATAACCTGATGTTAGGATTGTATCAATTTTTCAATTTTGATTTATATTTTATAGAGTTAAACTTTTAAATTCTAATCGAAGAACTCTATAATTGGATATTACTTACTCTATACATGATTTTACGCTGGAAAAATCTCATCATGTGGACTACAGTCTTTATCAAAACACTATATGCCATTATGTTGACTTAGCCTTTATAAAAAAAAGAAGCATACAACATTGCATGGGCTATCAACATTTTCCAATAATATTATCTTCACATGTATTGTTACAAGAAGAGAGAAGATGTAAAAAAAAATATTCTGAAAACATATGATTAACATTAATTCTCATTATGGACTAGAGATACAGCTATAATATAGTAGTAATGTTATGATTAATTATTATCACAGAAATTGATCAACTGTAGAAAAAATTACAAATTAATAATGATCATCAATGAAAAAAATGCGGTCACAAAATGGCAGAAGAAAATACATATTCATGAGATTATTGCTTTTGCACCGAACTATTCAAAAAAAATTATTGGAAGAAGAAAAACATATAGAAAGTATTCAATTTCAGCGTGAAAATTAGATGTACTAGATGAGTGAAGTCATGCTGCTCACGACCCAATGTGCAACTTTAATTTGAAGTTATATTTAGTACTTTATTATTCATTATTTCCTCCATTCGATTATATTTGTTCACTATATTAAAACTAAATTTCCACTTTTTATAATAACATTTTAAAGTTTTTTATTATTTGATTGATGATACTTTTTACGTAGTTCCTCTACCCTCATTTATTATTTTTAAGAATTTTATGTCTAATTAACACAGACGAAAATGTAAACTATTTTTAATTGAAATTTATCTCTCGTGCAATTATAAAACTAATAATTCCATTTATATGGGTTGAAGAAGTAGTAAAATATTTTCTTTCCAGTAAATTGAAATAGCCCCCCACCCCCCTCATGCACATGCAGTTATGTCCAAATGAGAAAATATACTTTGTCAACAACATGATGGACAATAACCTTCAATTAAAATACCAATGAAATGTTGAAATTACCCATGTTAGAGAAGCAGATATGTCGATCCTCTCATGTATGATTCACCTGCCAGACTCTGACTTATTATATAGGAGGATTCGATAAACTTTCTATTTCTTAATTATAGTCTTTTGATTCAAAAAGTATTGGATGTTGCATGCCTGCAATATTACTTTAAGAAGATTTATTTTTTGATTTGATTAAATATTAATATTTTGATATAAAAATACTTATATTTCTTGAATTACTATTACTATAATAATAAATGTAATAATATAAGGAGACCAAGGACCCTTTAACCCACAACTGTGGGACTCCAGCAATGTGGCTTTTGTTTTAACAAAAAATTAATAGGAAAATAACTTTAAGCATCGACTATTTCACTTCCATTAGTCAAAAAAGGGCATATTGGAGTCACTGGTGTAACGCCACGAGTATAAATAGCCTCTTTTTTTATTAGGGGAGGGCATATTTGGTCTAAGTCTTGGAGTATATTTGGAACTTTTCCATTATCTTGATTTGTTTTATTTGAATTTTTTCCGTAGAAGATAAAGCTTATTCCAATTGGACTGGAGGTCATGCAAATATGTTATACAAATTTGAAAGCTTCAATTTCAGCAGAAGTTGGATGCTTCATTAAGAATCTTCTGGAAATCTCTCCAGACATTCTTAGAGAGTATCTGATTCATCTACAAGAGCACATGGTAAATGCTATTACCGCTAGGGGCTAGAAACATTCATGTCATGATAGAGTTCCTTTTAATTATTCTTACTGATATGCCCAAGGACCTTATTCATCATGACAAATTATTTGATCTTTTGGCACGTGTTCGAGCACTTATCAAGGAGGAATCAACTCTCGTTCTTGACTTGGAAGAAAAATCAAGGAATAAAGAGAGTACCGATAAAACAAGTCGTGCAACTCTAGACTTGCTGAAAAATATTGAACTCCTCAAGGAAGATCTCAGATATGTTTATCTGAAAGCCCCGGACTCATATCAATGTTGTTTCCCCATGAATGATGGACCGCTCTTCATGCATCTTTTACTCATCCACTTGAATGGTTTGCTAGCGTCCAATTCTTATTCAATTGCTTTGATAAAGGAAGAAATTACACTGGTGAAAGAAGCCCTTGAATTCATAAGATCGTTCTTCGTGAATGTTGAGCAAGAACTGTATAAAAATCTCTGGGCACGTGTTTTAGATGTGGCATATGAGGCAAAAGATGCCATTGATTCAATTATTGGTCGAGATAATGGTCTCTTACATCTTATTTTCTCACTTCCCAAAGATCAGGCGTATCAAAGAAGATGTATCCCAACTGCTGGAGAAGATCCCCAAGAACAAGAGCCTCATTGTTGTAAACATTCCCAAGAATCCAGTAGAAAGAAAGTCAATGACAGCTGGTAAAATAATTTTAGGTTTTGAGGAGACAAACTGGTTAATTACTAAGCTCACCAGTGGACCGAAAGATCTTGATGTCATTTCAATCACTGGGATGCCGGGTTCAGGCAAAACTACTTTGGCGTACAAAGTACACAATGATGACTTAGTATGTTGTCATTTTGACCTTCGTGCATGGTGCACAGTTGACCAAGAATATGACGAGAAGAAGTTGCTGGTGAAACTTTTCAATCAAGTTATTGGCTCGGATTTTAAGTCCAGTGAGGATATTGATGTTGCCGATAAGCTGAGGAAACAATTGTATGGAAAGAGGCATCTAATTCTGTTAGATGACGTGTGGGATATTAATACATGGGATGATCTAACAAGACCTTTCCCTGGAGCTGAGAAAGGAAGTAGAATTATTTTGACGACTCAATAAAAGGAAGTGGCTTTTCATGGAAAGGGCAACACTGATCCTCTTAACCTTCAATTGCTAAGACCAGAAGAAAGTTGGGAGTTATTAGAGAAACGGTCATTTGGAGAAGAGAGTTGCCCCGATGAACTATTGGCAGTTGGAAAAGAAATATCGCAAAATTGTAAGGGACTTCCTCTGGTGGCTGATCTGGTTGCTGGAGTCATTGCAGGGAGGGAAAAGACAGGCTGTGTGGCTTGAAGTTCGAAATAATTTGAATTCCTTTATTTTGAACAGTGAAAATGTGATGAAGGTTATACAATTAAGTTATGACCATTTACCTCATCAACTGAAGCCATGTTTTCTCTACCTTGCAAGTTATCAGAGAGACACAGAAATCGACACACATTGGTTGAAAATGTATTGGCGTTCTGAAGGGATTGTTGAACAGACAGAGATGATGAGTTTGGAAGAAGTGATAGAAATTTATTTGGATAAATTAATTTCCAGTAGCTTGGTAATTGCTTTCAATGAGATAGGTAATTACCCGACTTGCCAACTACATGATCTTGTACATGACTTTTGTTTGATAAAAGCAAGAGAGGAAAAGTTGTTTGGAGAGATAAGTTCAAGTGATGCACCTTCCTCTTCAGATTTGATGCCACGAACTGTAAAAATTGTGTATAATAAGGAGCAGTTTGAGCTTTACAATTTCATCCCGTTTGGTTCAAAAATGAAAAGGCATTCTTGTAAGAGCCTCTGTTCTTTGGAGATAACCGGAGACGAGATGGAAGATCGTCTTTCTGATTCATGTCACCTAAGAGACTTGAGGCTTCTTAGAGTGTTGTCCCTGAATCCCTCTTTTATGATGGTGAAAGATTATTTTCTGAATAAAATATGCATGTTGAATCATTTGAGGTTCTTAAGAATTGGGACAAAAGTTAAATCTCTGCCTTCATCTTTCTCAAATCTCTGGAATTTAGAAACCCTCTTGGTTGATAACGAGTTATCAACCGTGGTACTATTACCGAGAATTTGGATCTTGTAAAGTTGCGAGTGCTGTGCACTCATTCTTGTTCTTTCTTTGATTTGGACATAGATGAACCAATACTGATTGTAGAGGATTTAAAGTTAGAGAACTTGAGAATATTACAGACCCTCGTGCTTTCCTATTCGAAAGAAATAGAGGATATTTTCATAAGGTTCCCCAATCTTCAAAGGCTTGTATTTGATATCAAGGAATCATGGGATTATTCACCAGAGCTATATTGGTTTCCAAACTTGGATTTCCTTCATGAACTAGAAACCCTCGAAGTAGTGTTTGAAAGTTCAATCACAAATGACAATGGGCCCTCTGCAGCGGCAAATTGGTCATGGGATTTTCACTTGCCTTCCAATTTGAAAATATTGTCGTGGTTGAACTTTCCTCTGACATACGATTCACTATCAATAATAGCGAGACTTCCCAACCTTGAACACTTGTTCCTTACGAGAACAATCATCAAGGGGGGAGAATGGAACATGAGAGAGGAAGACACCTTGGAGAATCTCAAATTTTTGATGTTGGATAATGTAACCCTTGCTAAGTGGGAGTTCGGAGAGGAATCCTTTCCAGTGCTTGAGAAATCACAACTGTGGGGATGTCATATGCTTGAGGAGATTCCGCCTAATTTTGGGGATATTGGTTCATTGAAAATTATTCAACTTGTAGAGAGCCCTCAACTTGAAGATTCTGCTCTGGAGATTAAGGAATATGTTGAGGATATTATGGGACGGGATCTTGAGGTCCTTGGCCCGAATAATATCCCATTATTTAAGTAGCTTGAAGAATTATGTGGGGGAATTCTTGAGCACCACCATAACAGGTATTTGTTGTTTTGTTTCTTCGTCTCATTTACATGTATAAAAATTTACATCCGGCCCTGCCATTGATTCTTGTATTCTTTACTTCTATGACTTTTTGCGCTCCTTATTTCAGTTTTCTTGTATTCATTGAAAGGAATAGAAGGTGAAGTTACTTTGATATTGACTATTGGAAAATACAATCATGGAAATAGGAAAACAAAGTGAAAACAAATAACTCATTGGTACATCAAACAATAGTCATCCATTGTTTAATGAATTGTTATTCAAAAGTTCATAATCTGAAAGCATAAATAATACGGAGTAAAAGTTTCTTTCATTCTGTCCTTGTCAAAAAGCAGAACCCGTCCCTGATTCCCCAAGCTCTTCCGACATGCTCAGTTCACACCTCCTAGTTGGCGTGCCGCTGCTATGCCTAGCACTGGGAGTTTTCTGCTACCGAATGCCAGCGACTTCAAATGTAAGTCTCTCTTTGAAATTGGCAACCTCTATACCATATGCGAGTTATCCGATATCTCAGTTTTTCTAAATCTTTCCAGAAATATCATCATCAAAAACATTTGAAACCTCTTCAGGTAATAATGTTACCGAGGAAGTCCAATGCAATAAGAAGTGGGATACTCGTAGTGCAAAGAGTTTGAATTGTGATGTAATGTGGTGAATTTACTCCACCAAGAATCAGCCACCGATAAGCATTTGGAGGTGCGAGACTGCTGTTTCTAATGATCAAGATGTTGATTCAACATTTGGCCTCATGTGCAACAGTAAGTGTTTATCGATAGACAAAATTGGTGCATATTTCCCTCCTGTTTCTAAGAAAAAGAATTTTATCGATAGATTGCACTAGGTAAATGGCTAGTACCTCCTTCATCGGTATATTGCAAGTTGAATATCTCCGACAGGCGCAACATGGCCATCGGCATCCTCCACTGATGAGCACGCGTCTCCTGTTCCTTTGTCAAGAATACTCAAGGTACCCATTGTTGATTCTCACAGTTAGAAGTATTGAATCTTTCCGGGGTAATGGAGGTTCTAGGTTAAATCGTCCTAGTTAATTCTTTTCCGATTTTGGCTTCTAACCGTGTCTTCTTATCTGCAGGTGGCACCTTTAAGTCCATTAAATATAGGATTGATGAGCTTGACGAAGAGAAGTCTGTTATCTAGCTGCTACTCAATTAGAAATGAAGCAACTTTTACTCAGATACACATCATGGAAACTATCACATTAGCGAGATTGCATCACAATGTCTAATGCAGCAAGGTTCGGATGGAGATGAAGAATCTATTGCTCGGAGTTATTCAAATGTGGTTTAGAGCAGCGTGGATATATCGCCCTAGCATCTGCTTAAATCATCCAAGAGGAATCTGATATCCGTTTTATGTCGAATAATACGTGGAGGAATTCTCGATATACCAGTAAAAGCAATTACGTGCATGAATGAACTTTGGAAAGGATAATTTTCGTTTTGAATTTTGAACATTAATGTTGTACACTGAAGTGCATGAATAAATTTTTGAAGGGAATAACACATATAAGTGACTTTTCTAATACTGGAAAAAGGAAATAACAAAGCTAAGTGTTCCATTTGGTAAATATTTTTATATTTCTACTGTCCCCCTCAAGTTGAGAATGGTAAATATTGCCAACTTGACAATGAATGCTACATGTTATACCGTGTCTCGATGCGATTGTCAAAATGCTCAAACATATTTTTGGTATCCTATTACCCCACCCCGTTCTCTGTCGTAGCTCTGGTGGACAAAGCTGCATGATATTTGTTGCTGGTAGGAGATAGCAGGTATCACATGGCCATTTTGTCGAGGTGCTTGAAAGCTGGATCGGACATTACGCGTGGTTATGCAAAAACAAAATATAAAAATTAGCCCACTCCCTTCTCTGTCTATCTTCTCCTCTGCACAAAATTTATCAAATCTATAAGTTTGTTGGAAAGGGGAGAATTATAGTCATTATTAGTTGCACATCTAAACCGTTACTCTCATGAACATGACTATATCATAATTTTACTCCTATACATTCATATTGTTAATGTTACACCCTGATGATCTGCAAACTATTCCACAACGGACCTAATAGATGTCCTATTATGTATCTATGGGATCTGGTCTCATATGAAGTTGTCCCTTGACAATGGCTTGCTTGATTACAGCTGGAAGTTGTACCTTTCTGCAGAAGGGTGGTGGCGTGGCAGTAGAGGAGCTGAACCGACCAATAGCAAGACACATAGGTTTTGTTGTCTCATATAAAAGGCTCATCTACTCACAACAGAACCTAGTTTTGCAAACATCAAGCTTGAACAACGCTATACGTAGCTATGGTACTACCATATATCCCACATTCATTTGTTCATATTGTATATTTATTCCTTGGCCTTGTATATTGTTATCTACCTTTCTTTCACCCGTAGTTTTATTCACATATTAGCCTGGAATATACGGTATAGTATTGAGATTTATGAATTTGGATATAAATAGGATAGTTCATCCTTGATACTTCCTTAGCCTTATTATGTTAGTCTCTTGGACATGAATAGAATAGACTATCCTTATTGTCTCATTGACCTATTATATGATTTATGGACTCTTGAGTGTAATTTCCATTCTGTTTATATGTTGTATATATCTGCTTTATCTTTGGAGCTCAGTTGGCAGTTTCCTATTGAGTACCCTTCATACAACATTCATACAACTGTTATACAACATTGTTCATACACATTTGGTACTCATACAACACTTCTGCAGCCTGCAAATCAGAGTACGGGTTATCATCATTGTTGTGTGTGTCGTACGGAGCTACCATGGTTCGGAGACTCAGAGTGAGCTCCTGACATTTAAAGTATTACTTACCTCCCTCTTATATATTAGACTAGTCTCTATATTGTATTCGGAGATAAGTTGTATCAGTGTAATTCTATTGACATTTCACTCTTGTACTCTTATTATATGTGAAGCTCTTGTACTGATACCACCAGGTTTTGGGATTCACTTATGTAATTGATCTTTATTTCATTTATTCTACATTCTTTTCTTTATATTATTGAGTAGTCCGTTACTAGCCATTCCAGACTACGAATTGGGCTTGCTTACTAGTGGGTTATAGTAGGCGCCATCATGACCTGAGAAATTGAGTCGTGACATTGGATTAATAATACTAGTTAATTACAGATGTTAGTTGAGAGATGAATAAGTGTACTCATGGAGATTAGTGGTCCTTTGTTAAATGGTGACTAGTGGGATTATGTTGGCTAGAAATGAATATTGGTTAATTGGAGAATACGGTCTAGTGGTGAATCTTGACTAGATGCTACTTTTGGCTAGTGAGTAAATAATGGTTAGTCGTTGATCGATGAATAGTGGCTAAGTGAATAGTGGATGGATAATAATTAGAGGTTATATGATGACTAATAAGTAACTGGTTTAGTAATAAGCTTTGGCTAGCTAATAATAATTATTTGGACTTTACTAATTTCAGACATATTAGTAGTCGTATCTCACCTAATACTTCCTTATACACGATATTCCATGCATATTTTCCTGTCTTCCGGTTAGGAAGTTCCGTCAAAACCAATACTTTGTTGTGGCCATTGATATTCCTCTGGAAAGTACGACATAAAGTTGCCCATATGTAAAAACATGTCGTGGTAGTTACAATTTGACCTTGCGTTTTATTTATCTTGATTGCAAAACATAGACATATTGATGAAATTACAGATGTGAATACCATAATTAAACACAATATATTTTTGAGTTATTATTAGAGACTAACCTTTTCAGTTGATGAAATATTTGAAACGGCTGTCCTTTGTTTTTGTGTATGACTATATTAACTTGATAACATTTGCGTGGAGAAAAAGATAAAGAGAGAAGGATTAGGCAGAAAAAATATGTTTGGAGTAGTGAACAGATGGAGCATTGATTGTAAGACTATAATGTTCCACTTTGCAGCAAAGTACTAGATTTGATAAAATTTATGTGGAGGAGAAGGTATACAGAAAATAGCCATCAGACTTCCTCCTTCTCCTCGGAGGGTGGGCCAAAATTTGTCACGTCAACACAAAAGGTTGACAAAAATACGCTAAAATTGAGTTAGGGGTAATAGGACCCCTGTGAAGTTGGATGTGTCGTAGTAACTTTGGCCAAAATTCGGGGGTGTTGAATGCTTATCTCATTTTTAGAAAAAGAAGGTGAGAGATTTCTTTTTATCTTCTTGTTTAGTTAGTTTAGTTTTCGAAGAATATAGTTATTTGACATGTGAGGTACCAGATACTCATGAAATAATTTTTTTTTTGCATATAAAACAAAAGTGTATATGAAAAAAGTAGATAAGGCGTGTCTCTAGGCTTTCACCTATAGTTTAGTGATTACTTATGTATTTTTCCAAGCTTTTATAACAGTGGATATCTATAACAAAGATAGAATATCACTTTATTGTGAAATATGCAAGAAAATATTTTGATTATCCCCATTTACACAAACGTCAAAAGTCTAAAAGTAGAAAGAAAAAATAACCCCATCAAATCAATTATGTATAATAAGTGTGTTGGCACTTGATTAAATAGTATATATTATCAATTAAATTTTTTAATTGCACCAAATTAAACTATTTTATTTGTTGTATGAACATGGATCCAATCATAAGGGGCCATTTGGCAGGAGGTATAAGGTGGGACATCCCATTGACAAGTTTGAGATATCCCATTATAAAATTTAAACCATATTTGTGATGGTATGAATTTATCCTGGGACTAATTTATATCATTAATCAAACATGTATTAAATTAATACCGCGACTTTCGGTGGCTGTTAGCCTATGGATTGATGGGGGTGTGGGCTCTAGAATTATTTTTGGGTGAAACTTCTTTGCCAGGCCCCTGATGACCTATTAAATAGATTGTGTTGCTTTGGAGAGGCAGATAAAGTTTTTTGTAGGTTAAATGAGCGAAATGACAAGAATTGTAGATTTTTTGTAACTTTTAGTGGGTATTAGTCTATGGATTGATTGGGGGGGGGGTAGTGAGCTCCGATTTTATTTTGGGTGGAACTTCTTGGACGGGATCCTGATGACCTATTAATGGATCATGTTGTTTTGGAGGGGTGGGCAGAGCTTTTTTTTACGTCAAATGAGCGAAACGGAAGGAATTACGATTTTTTTATGAATTTCGGTGGGTGTTAGCTCATGGATTGATGGGGGGTGCGGGCTCCTGCTTTATTTTTGGGGAAAACTTCTTAGGCAGACCCCTGACAACCTATTAAATGGATCATGTTGCTTTGGATAGGCGGGCAAACCTTTTTTTTTTTTTACGTCAAATGAGCGAAATGGCAGGAATTGCGGACTTTTCACCACTTTCGATGGATATTAACCTATGGATTAATTGGAGTGTGGGCTTCGACTTTATTTTTGTATGAAACTTTTTGGGCAGATCCCTGACGACCTATTATGTGGGTTGTGTTACTTTGGAAGGCTGGACAAAGATTTTTTAGATCAAATGAGCGAAACAGTTGGAATTGCAAATTTTTCACGACTTTTAATGGGGGTGCATCCTTCAAAATTATTTAGGGGAAAAACTTATTGGATGGCCCCTTGACGACCTATTAAGTGGATTATGCTACTTTGGAGGAGCAGGCGGAGCTTTTTTTAAAGGTCAAATGAGCGAAATGGTAGGAATTATATTTTTTTGCAATTTTTTTACTTGTCACTTTTCACTTCACAAGACACAATTTGACTAATCTTCAAAGCTAAACTGAGTGGAATTAAATTCAAAACTAATATTATCAGTATGTATATAATGATCATTGAACTTTACTTATGTATGTATCTGATAATTAATTACTTATATAAATTAATTTTGACTCAGTAAAGTCATTGAACTTTACTACTTGTATCAGTATATTCATAAACTTAAACTTTTATCACATTTAAGTCATTGAACTATGTGTTAATTATCTTGAAAATACAATTCACTGAAAGGTCAAATTTTTGTTCAGATTGTAAAATGGAGATTAAAAATATAAGTAGAGGGGGTAATTCTAGCCAGTTCTCCTTTAATTAAAATACATGTGGCTTTTGTTTTAACAAAAAGAAAAATAGAAAAATAATTTTAACATCGACTATTTCACTTCCATTATTCAAAAAGGGCATATTGGAGTCATTGGTGTTACTCCAGGCGTATAAATAACCCTTTTTTTTTTCATGGGAGAGCCTATTTGGTCCAAGTGTTGTAGTATATTTGGACCTTTTCCCATTATTTTGATTTGTGTTATTTGAATTTTTTCGTAGAAGATAAAGCATGTAACAAGTTTCTGATAATTTTGGATGAAGTATTAGGTCAGATAGATAACATCAAATTCATACAAAATACATGTGCACGTGTTGGTTTCCTGTATAGAGTAAATATTGCATGGTATATATGTTCGCTATGTAAATTTTGATATAATACTTGGTCATTTTGCAGGAGTTATTTTCTGCTCTTCGTAAGGACGTTGACAACGTTCTGGATTTCATGGAGAGGTTAAAGAATGAAGAAGATCAAAATGTTGTTGACGTGTATCTAACTGAAAGGCTGAGGCTTGAGCTGCCATTTATTTGTACTTACGTCCAGCTTTCTTATTCCGATTTGGAGCAGTTTGAAGTTGTAATGACTGCCCAAAGACAAAGGATTGAAGAACTGCTTCAATCGATTTTTTATGATGCCGACTCCGGCGTGGGGTTTAAGTTCGACATGCATCATGTCCTTCCTTGCTTTATGGAAAATATTGATGACTGAATCAACTCATGTCATCATTCTACGTCAAGTACCACCATGACTGAGTAGTTGAACTTCCTCCTCGTGAATCTCCATCACCTATCAAAGCATCAGTATATTGAAGAACAGATGCCTTCATTAGCGACTCAATATGAGATTCTAAAGAATGTGTGTGGTAACGTGGGAGATTTCCATGGGTTGATACTGAATGGTAGCGATGAGCATGATAATGTTGAATATGTCTTACCTCAGTTTCAACGTATGGCTGAGAGAGTTGTACTCTTCCTTTGGGATGAACTAATTCTAGAAAACTCTAGTGTCATCAAGCTAGCTCATCTACTCATGAAGATTTTCCCAATAGAACTCGAGGTTATGAACGTATGCTTTACAAATTTGAAAGCATCAAATTCAGCGGAAGTTGGATGCTTCATTAATAAGCTCCTAGAAGCCTCTCCAGACATTCTTAGAGAATATTTGATTCATCTACAAGAGCACATGGTAACTGTTATTACCGCAAGCACTTCAGCGGCTCGAAACATTCATGTCATGATAGAGTTCCTATTGATTATTCTTACTGATATGCCCTAGGACTTAATTCATCATGAAAAATTATTTGATCTTTTGGCACGTCTTGGAGCACTTATTAGGGAGGTATCAACTCTCGTTCACAACTTAGAAGAAAAATCAAGGAATGAAGAGAGTACTGATGAAACTCTGGACTTGCTGGAAGAAAAAATTGAACTCCTCAAGGAAGATCTTAAACATGTTTATCTGAAAGACCCGGACTCATATCAATGTTGCTTCCCCATGAATGATGGACCGCTCTTCATGCATCTTCTACTCATCCACTTGAATGATCTGCTAGATTTCAATTCTTATTCAATTGCTTTGATAAAAGGTAGAAATTACACTGGTGAAAGAAGCCCTCAAATTCATAAGATCGTTCTTTGTGAATGTTGAGCAAGGATTGTATAAAGATCTTTGGTCACGTGTTTTAGATGTGGCATATGAGGCTAAAGATGTCATCGATTCAATTATCATAAGAGATAATGGCCTCTTACATCTTATTTTCTCTCTTCCCAAAACCACAAAAAAGATCAGACTTATCAAAGAAGATGTCTCCAATTTACGTGAGAAGATTCCCATGAACAAGAGCTTCATTGTAGTAAATTCTGCCAAGAATCCAGTTGAAAGAAAATCATTGACAACTGGTAAAATAATTGTAGGTTTTAAGGAGGAGACAAACTGGTTAATTAGGAAGCTCACCAGTGGACCAGCAAATCTAGATGTCATTTCAATCACTGGTATGCCGGGTTGGGGCAAAACTACTTTGGCGTACAAAGTATACAATGACGAATCAGTTTGTAGTCATTTCGACCTTCGTGCATGGTGCACAGTCGACTAAAAATCTGACGAGAAGAAGTTGTTGGAGAAACTTTTTAATCAAGTGAAGGGCTCGGATTTGAAGTTCAGTGAGGATATTGATGTTGCTGATATGCTACGGAAACAACTGTTTGGAAAGAGATACCTAATTGTGTTAGATGACGTATGGGATACTACTACATGGGATGATTTAACAAGAACGTTACCTGAAGTTAAGAAAGGAAGCAGAATTATTTTGACGACTCGACAAAAGGAAGTGGCTTTTCATGGAAAGGGCAACACTGATCCTCTTAACCTTCGATTGCTAAGTCCAGAAGAAAGTTGGGAGTTAATAGAGAAAAGGGCATTTGGAGATCAGAGTTTCCCTGATGAACTATTGGAAGTTGGAAAAGAAATAGCCCAAAATTGTATGGGACTTCCTTTGGTTGCTGATCTGATTGCTGGAGTCATTGCAGAGAGGGAAAAGACTAAGTCTGTGTGGCTTGAAGTTCGAAATAATTTGAATTCCTTTATTTTGAACAGTGAAGTTGATGTGATGAAGGTAGTAGAATTAATTTATGACCATTTACCACATCACCTGAAGCCATGCTTTCTCCACCTTGCACGTTGTCCGAAGGACACAGCATTGGAGAGAGATGTGTTGAAAGTGTTTTGGCATGCTGAAGGGCTTGTTGAACAGACAGAGATGATGAGTGTGGAAGAAGTGATGGAAATTTATTTGGATAATTTAATATCCAGTAGCTTGGTGAATGCTTTCCATAAGATAGGTGATTACCCGAGTTGCCAACTACATGATCTTGTGCACGACTTTTGTTTGATAAAAGCAAAAGAGGAAAAGTTGTTTGGCACGATAAGTTCAAGTGATCTATCTTCTCCTTCAGATTTGATGCTGCATACAGTGGTCATTGATTATGATAAGGAGCACTTTGAGCATAACAATTTCGTCCTGTTCAATTCAAAAATAAAAAGGCATTCTGGTAAATACCTCTATTCTTTGGCGATAGCTGGAGACAAGATGGCAGATCGTCTTTCTAATGCATGTCACGTAAGAGACTTGAGGCTTCTTAGAGTGTTGATCCTGAATCCCTCTTTTATGAGGGTGAAAGATTCTTTGCTGAATGAAATAGGCATGTTGAATCATTTGAGGTTCTTAAGAATTGGGACAGAAGTTAAATCTCTTCCTTCATCTTTCTCAAACCTCCGGAATCTAGAAACCCTGTGGGTTGATAATAAAGGATCAACCTTGGTACTATTACCGAGTATTTGGGATCTTGTAAAGTTGCGAATGTTGTTCGTGGATGCTTGTTATTTCTTTGATATGGATTCAGATGAACCAGTATTTTTAACAGAGGACTCAAAGTTAGAGAACTTGAGAGAATTAGGGAAACTTGTGATTTCCTATTCGAAAGAAACAGAGGATATTTTCATAAGATTCCCCAATCTTCAAGCGCTTCATAAGATTCCCCAATCTTCAAGCGCTTAGATTTGTTCTCAAGGAATCATGGAATTATTCAACAGAGCGATATTGGTTCCCGAAATTGGATTTACTAACTGAACTAGATAATCTCAGTGCAGATTTTGAAAGTTCAAATGCAAATGACAGTGGGCCCTCTGTAGCGACAAATTGGTCGTGGGATTTTCACTTCCCTTCCAATTTGAAAACATTGACATTGTCTGACTTTCCTCTGGCATCCTATTCACTATCAACAATAGCGCGACTGCCCAACCTTGAACTGCTGTCCCTTATTAGAACAATCATCCAGGGGGAGGAATGGAACATGGGGGAGGGAGACACCTTGGCGAATCTCAAGTATTTGGGGTTGTTTGAAGTGACTCTTGCAAAGTGGGACTTTGGAGAGGAATCCTTTCCCGTGCTTGAGAAATTACTACTGTTGGGATGTCGTAAACTTACAGAGATTCCGCCTAATTTTGGGGATATTGGTTCATTAAAAGTTATCCAACTTGTAGAGAGCCCTCAACTTGAAGATTCAACTCTGGAGATTAAACAATATGTTGAAGATATCACGGGAAAAGATAGGCTTCAGATCCTTGGCCCGAATGATATACCGTTATCTAAGACAGGTACTTCTCTATTATTTTGCTGCTTAGAAACCAAATTTACGCGTGCTGTTTACACTGTGTTGGATGAATTCTGAACTGAACCTTTTTGTGAACATTAAAGTTTTGGTGATGATGTGATCCCATTGCATCACAATAAGCTTTCGGTAATAAGGAAAAAACAAATTAAAATGCCAAGCATTTGTTGTGATGTATGCTAAGTGTGCAGATAATTTTCACAATTTTTTCAGACGACTTATGACGATAATGTGTAAACATTTTGGGATAATGTTTTGCAAACACCATTTGATGTTTGACCTTGATCAACATCTCGAAAATGACATTTTATGCGTGTTTTATACATGAGATCCTGAGAACTTGGAAGGAAGAGAAGGAGAAGTTACTTTGGTAGAATGAAGAAAGAAGGAGGAGGAAACAAACAACTCATCGGTAAGTTATACATATGTTTGAAAAAATTTTATTCTCAAGTTCATAATCTGAAGCATAAATAATAAAAGTTTCTTTCTTTCCCGCAAACATTCTCTGTCCCCGTCAAAAGCAGAACACTTCATTGTTGCCCTCACCACCTCCTCCATGCTCAGTTCACCTCCTAGTCTCTGCTATGCCTTGCACTGTGACTTTTCTGCCACCGAACACTGGGGACTTCAGCAGTAAGTTTTTCATTGAAACATTCAAGGAGTTACCTACTGTCTGCTATTGGAAAAGATGGAAATTATCGAGAAATTTCAATGCAAGCGATGGAACTCACGTGCTCCAAGAATCAGCCATCAACAAGCATTTGAAGTTGAGACTTGAGATGCTTCTGTATCTAATGATCAACTTGTTCGAATAGGTGCTGCTGTACAACATTTGTCCTCGTTTGCAACAATAAGTGTCATTAAAAATCCTCCTGTGACTATTAAAAAATGTACTTGTCTTAATGTGAATGGGAAAGATGCACTGTTGCACTCAAGCAAGAAATTTGAGTACTATCGCTCGTTCTTGTTGTGATAATATCTTCTAACCGTGGCTTCTTTTCTGCAGGTGGCACCTTTAAGTCCATTAAGCGCATAGGATTGATGGGCTTAACGAATAGAAGTTCGTTTCCAAGTTTGTTATCGAGCTGCTACTCGTGCTTCTTAATTTGCTGTGAAGCAACAGACGATATTGAGAAGCTCGTTAGAAATGCAATCCCTTAGAGGGATTGGATCACAAAGTCTAATGCAGGAAGGTTCGAATGGGGATGAAGAATCTGTTGCTCGGAGTTATTCACCATGGCATCTTCCTAAATCGCTAAAAAAGAATCCACTTTACGTTCAGCAAAACATATGGAGGAACTCCCGATATAACAGTAAAAGCAAGATGTGCAGCTAACAAAGAGCAAGATCATCAAATTACTTTAAAGCAACATGATTTGATTAGGCCAATGTGATTTGATGAAAGTCTCAACTGAACTATTTGTGAATATTAAAAGAAATTGAATAGATGAGCATTTGTTTCCCCCCCTCATTTTCAACATTTTACTTGTATGAAATTGGCTAGATTTTATTTTATTTTTTAAAAGAGAAAGTGAGGGATTTTTGGGCTTTGAATTATTTTTGGGCGAAACTTCTTGGGCAGGCCCCTGATGACCTATTAAATAAATTGTGTTGCTTTGGAGGGGCAAGCAGAGCCTTTTTAGGTCAAATGAGCGAAATGACAAGAATTGTGGATTTTTTGTAACTTTCGGTGGGTGTTAGTCTATGGATTTGATGGGGGGTGCGGGCTCCAGCTTTATTTTGGGTGGAACTTCTTGGGTTGGCCATTGATGACCTATTAAATGGATCATGTTTCTTTGGAGGGGTTGAAGAAGCTTTTTTTAGGTCAAATGAGCGAAACGACAGGAATTGTGGATTTTTTGTGAATTTCGGTGGGTGTTAGCCCTATTAGCAATATCTCTTGATTGGTACTAGGATATCTCTTCCATATCTCAATATTTCATCAGTGATTTAGTTTCTATTTAGGAGAAGATTACAATTCTTTATTACTTGATTCTTTACTTATTTGGTTTGTGCTCTCTTGTATATACACACACACATCTCAATAAAATTAAGACACTTCTCTCCAGCAATAAATCTTATATGGTATCAAGAGCCCAAAAGCTTCATAGCATTTTTTCCTCCCTGAGAATTTGTGTTTTTTTTTTCTCTGCCAAGACAATGGCTCCAAGCAATACCTCTACTGAGAACACCTCAGCCACACCTCCAAACAATTCCTCCACTGAGAACACTTCCACCACAACTTCTCATGTGGCTGCACCAAGTTCTCCCACAATTCTCACAATGAATAACAATGAGCAGTTGATCAGTATCAACGTTGTTGCTCAGGCACCTCTAAAGCTCAACAATGCGAACTACCAGTCATGGAAATACCAGTGGGAAAGCATCTTCACTGCATATGACTTTCTTCACTTCATTGAACTGCCGCCAAGTTCAACAGCCACTCCTTTTCATAAAAGGCAAGATCATCTCATCAGAAGTGCCATTGTTGCCTCTCTCTTCTGATGTCGTTCCTTTTGTTATTGATGCCAAGTCTTCTTATGCTCTCCGGCAAAATCTAGTGGCAACCTATGCAAAGCCATCACGTGCCCGTATCATGAGTCTTAGAGAATCCTTAAGCAACATGAAAAAGGGTAACCTCTCTATTACCTCATACTTGCAGAAGATCAAACAAATCTACAACACTATAGCCTCGGTTGGCATTCAAATTTCGATAGATGAGCTCTTTCTTCATGCTCTCCATGGACTTCCAGCAGAATATGACACTATCACTGTAGCTCTACGTGCCCGAGAAACTCCAGTCACATTTGAAGAGCTTCATGAGAAGCTCCTTGATTTTGAGCAGAATCTTGTTCGATCATCTTCCTCTACCACAGTTCCAATTACAACAAACTTTGCTGCTAAACCATCACCTCACAACAATCGTTCTCGGCCCAATCATGCTTCACGTCCAGGAAATAACTCAAATCAATTTGCTGCTAACAATACCGGGGCTCAATTTGATGGTCAAAACAACCAAAGGAATCGGCCTCGTGTTACTTGCCAGCTTTGTGATAAGCTTGGTCATCACGTGAAGAAGTACCAAAAATTATTGGCAATTCTTTCTCTGGTTAATGGATCTGAATCAAATAGACATACAAGGAATAATGCTCAACCTTATACACAACAGCCACGTGCTAACTATGCCACTCAAAACAATAGCAATGATGGAAATTGGCTTGTTGACTCCGGTGCCTCGCATCACATCATGCAGGATCTCCAAAATCTATCCCTTCACTCCTAGTATAATGGTAGTGAATACATTATGCTTGGTGATGGTAACGAACACAAAATCACCCATACAGGAGTCTACTTTTTTACCATCATCTTCTCGGGCTTTAACTTTATCCAATGTCTTATATGTTCCTAAGATGAAGAAGAACCTTATTTTTGTTTATCAACTCTGTAATAATAATTATGTCTCTGTGTCATTCTCACCTTATTCGTTTGTTGTGAAGGACTTTTCCACGGGGGCGCCTCTACTAGCAGGGAAATGTGAAAACAGTGTTTATCCCTGGCCTTCATCTCTTCGATCACCAACCTCTCCTCAAGCCCTTGGCACTGCCACCACCACAACTGCTTCCAATTGGCATCGACGTCTCGGTCACCCTTCCTCTCCCACTCTTCATCAAGTTTTCAACCTTTTAGATATTTCATCTTTAATATAAAAATCGTTGTTTTGTAATTCTTGTAAATGCAGTAAAATGCATAAATTTCCTTTCTACAACTCTACAATAAAAAGCAATGCTCCTTTGGAATACATTTATTTTGATGTTTGGGGTCCTTCACCGAAAATTTCAATAGATGGTTTTCAATATTATCTAATATTTGTTGATCATTATACGAAATAAATCTGGTTCTTTCCCATAAACGAAAGTCTGATGTATCCATTATATTCCCAAAATTTAAGAAAGTTGTAGAAAAGCTCTTTCAAAAGCCCATCATCTCTTTTTACTTTGACAATGGTGGTGAATTCATCCATCTTAGATCCTTCTTTGAAGACAATGGAATCTCTCACCTTCTCACTCCTCCACATACCCCTGAACATAATGCAACTGTCGAACGTCATCATCGTCATATTGTTGAAACAGGCATCACCTTATTACATAATACAAATCTCCCGCTAAAATTTTGGTCCTATACCTTTACTACTGTAGCATACCTAATTAATCTCTTACCTACAAGAATTTTGGAGAATTAGTCTCCCTATTTTCGGTTGTATGGAACACAACCAAACTATACCAATCTTTGGATATTTGGTTGTTTGTGCTACCCATGGTTAAGGCCTTATAATCAAAACAAATTGCAACCTCGCTCCAGCCCATGTCTTTTTCTTGGATACTCGCGAAATCAAAGTGTTTATGTTTATTTTGATCCTGTGAAGTCCAGGTTGTATGTCTCCAGACACATGGACTTTGTGGAGCATCGTTTTCCATATTTATCTATGGAAATTAAGGCCAATCGACCTGATTCTAACACTATTGATATATGGGCTCCCTCTGATTATACTATTCCTTTTACATCAAGTCCATCGGGTAACTCCTCTCATGATATATCCACAACATCAGATTCAGGAAGTACCACTCATGAGGCTGCCACCAGCAATTTCTCTTCATCAGATGAGCCTGAGAACTCCACTGCATCCTTTTCAGGTATGATTTCTGCTACTTCTGGTTCCTCCATTCCTTGTTCTGCCCCAATACCAAATCATCCCATGGTTACCCGTTCTAAAATAATATTAGTAAGCCAATTCAAAGACTTTGTCTTAGTTCTACCTTAACTCCTAAACCCGAATCATTCCCTGATGTACAACCTTCTAAATTGCAAGCCATTTCCTCAAATACCATTAGCAAACCCAAGCCAATCAGATCATATCTTTCCTTTGGTTCAATACCCAAACCTATTGAGCCTAAGAGTGTTAACCAAGTATTAAAAGATCCTAAATGGAGTGCTGCCATGAATGAGGAATTATCCGCACTTAAGGGTCAAAGAACATGGTCTCTTGTACCAACAAATTCTCAAGCCAAACCCGTCGGGTCTAAGTGGCTTTTTCATGTTAAATACAACTCTGATGGAAGTATTAGCCGCTATAAAGCTCGACTTGTTGCTTCAGCTTCAACTGAAATTTGTTGGGTCCACAATTTCCTTAAAGAGTTACGGACAATCTTAACACGACTTATGTGTGTGCTAAAACAGTTTTTCATTCCAAAATGAAGCACATAGAGATTGACCGTCATTTTGTTCGAAATCTCTGCCAACAAGGCTTGCTACATGTTTCTCATGTCTCATCCCAAGACCAACTAGCTGATCTTCTGACCAAGCCGCTTCCAAAAGCTCCATTCGAAGCACTAAGGTCCAAGATTGGTATATCGGACCGATCTACCATCTTGCGGGGGCATACTATCAATATCTCTTGATTGATACTAGGATATCTCTTCCATATCTTAATATCTCATCAGTGATTTAGTTTCTATTTAGGAGAAGATTACAATTCTTTATTACTTGATTTTTTACTTATTTGGTTTGTGCTCTCTTGTATATATACACACACATCTCAATAAAATTAAGACACTTCTCTCCAGCAGTAAATCTTATAAGCCCATGGATTGATGGTGGGTTCGGGCTCTTGCTTTATTTTCGGCGAAACTTCTTAGGCTGGATCCTAATGATCTATTAAATAGATCGTATTGCTTTGGAGGGGCGGGCGGAGCTTTTTTTGGTCAAATGAGCGAAATGGCAAGAATTGCAAATTTTTCAAGACTTTAGGTGGATTTTAGCCTATGAATTAAGGCTTCGGCTTTATTTTTGGATGAAACTTCTTAGTAAGATCCCTGATGACCTATTAAGTGCATTTTATTAGTTTGGAGGGCTGGACAAAGCTTTTTTAGGTCAAATTAGCAAAACGGCAGGAATTGCAAATATTTCACGACTTTCGATGGGTGTTACTTTATGGATTGATGGGGTGTGGCCTTCAAAATTATTTAGGGGCGAAGCCTATTGGATGTCCCTGTGATGACCTATTAAGTATATCGTTTTGCTTTTGAGGAGCAAGCGGAGCTTCTTTTAGGTCAAATGAATGAAACGGTAGGAATTTCAATTCTTCACAACTTCCGGTGGATATTAACCTATGGACTGATGGGGGTTGCAGGCTCCGACTTTATTTTTGGATGAAACTTCTTGGGTATATCACTGGCGACCTATTAAGTGGAGTGTTGCTTTGGAAGTACGGGTGGAGCTCTTTTCTAGTTTAAATGAGCAAAACGACAAGAATTGTAGAGTTTTTGCGACTTTCAGTGGGTGCTAGCCTATGGATTGATGGGGGTGCAGGGTGAGAATGTTTGTACGACCCTGTGATGATCTACTAAGTGAATTGTGTTTCTTTGGAGGAGCGGTGGATCTTTTTTTAGGCCAAATAAGCGAAACGATAATTGTGAAGTTTTTGCAACTTTTAGTGGGTGCTAGCCTATGGAATGATTGGGAGTGCGGGCTTGGGCTTTATTTTTTGGAAAAACTTCTTGAGCGGGCCCCTAGCGGCCTATTAAATTGATAGTGTTGCTTTGGATAGGTGAGTGGAGCTTTATTTTTTATCAAACGAGTGAAACGGTAGGAACTGGGGATTTTTTGCGATGGTTGGTAGGTGTTAGCCTATGGATTGATGGGGGTTGCAGACTCCGGCTTTATTTTTGAGAAGAACTTCTTTGCTGGCCCTGATGACCTGTTAAATGGATCTATTACTTTGGAGAATCAAGCAAAGCTTTTTTTTAGATCAAATGAGTGAAACAACAGTAATTATGGATTTTTTGCGAGTTTCGATGGGCGTTAGCTAATGGATTGATAGGGTGTGGGCTCCCAATCTTTTTTTGTGAGGAGGGGAGAGGGGGGAACTTCTTAGGCAGGCTCCAGACGACCAGTAAATGAATCATGTTGCTTTAGAGGGGCGGGTGGAGCTTTTTATTAGGTCAAATGAGCAGGGGCGGCTCAAGCAAATTCGTGGCCTAAGACCTAAATCGAACTAAGGCCTTAACTTTTTAAGAAAAAATAATTATTTTTATAAAGTCTACTTTTAAAATTTTATATTTCTTCTTATGATTCTTTTTTAGTTAATAATATAGTCTAGACATAAATTTCTCCAGACATAGTTGTCACGACCCGAACTAGGGCCTGGCCGTGATGAACATCCCAAACCCTGAAGGCCCGGACGTCCTACTCTACTGGTTGCCATGCATAATATTTATATAATAAGAGAAGATGTGGAAATACAATCTGATACTGAAACATGGTCATTAACTCTGAGATTCAAGACATAAGAACAAAAGATGCAATTCAAAACATCTGAATAAGATCTTACTCAGTCTGCGAAATCTCTACTACATCTCAAAATTGTTCTGAAAACTGGGACAAGGCCCCCAGTAGATCAAAACAACGGAATACATAATCTAAAATAATAGACCTTATGGAACAAAGAAGGCTCACCACTGCATGGATCACTTCTCTCTGGAATACTCTACTGATTAGCCGGACCCTTAGACTAAGCCTCCGAACCTGGGAGGTAGGGGTCAATACAGATGTACTGGTACGTAGAGCAAATACAAAATAATAATTTATATTTAACATATATGAGAGCAATTTAAAACAGTTCATAACCATATCATATAGTAAGAATCTCATGGTCATTTTTGAAAAACTCTGTAAAATCATCTGAACTCTGTGACACTCTTTGTTTTACTTCTGCGCTAGGTGGTATACCCTACAACTCTGAAATTCCACGGGCTATATGGAACCCACCATTGACTCGGTGAGGAATCCTCCAACCCAAGTGTGCTGCAAGGATTGGAGTCTCTGACTCTACTATGCCATACGCCCGTCACCAACATAAAAATAATATATCCGGATCGGCAAATCACGATTTTAGGCTAAGAGTTACTTGAACTCTAGCCCTTTTCAGGAAACCACCCAACTCTCTTTATGCCCATTTTTAACTCTTTAAGACATGCATTCTCTAAAAACATACTCTGAAAACTCTAACTCTGTTATGGCATACATTTATATGGTATCGTCATACCATTGACTTGCAAGTCACATCTCTGAGCCATTTTTAGCATATTTCAATATCTGTTTTCAAAACATAAATTCAGGACCACCATATCAATAAATCATTTCAAAGAACACTTTCTTTAAAATTCATGTAAACACATGTATGCAACTCTCTTTGTCAACCTTTCAATGATACAAGGTGACCATGTCAAAGTTCTTAATCTCATGCAAATCTTTCTCTTTTAACAAAATATATTTACATCAAGAAACTCCCTCTCTTAAATCTCAAAATCATGCTCAAAATACTATGGTATTTGAGTAAACTATTTTCAAGCCATAAATCATGCATTTCAAATCCTTCACATTAAGATCATAAACTTAAAGTCATCACAAAAGAGAGGGATTTCATAAGTTGTGCTCTCAAAAAATCTTCAATCTAAATTTTCATACATATACATGTAAATCAATTTAAGGGGGAAAGGCCTAAAGACCAAATCAACAATACAATTAAACATTCATAATGCATAATAAAATCATGTATTTCAAAAACTCCTTTCTAAATTCATGCTTGATAATTTTTAAATCATGTTCTAGTGTTTACAAGGCCATGTAGTTTTTAGAATAAACCCCAGGTACCTCAATTTAGAAATTTGATGGATGATTCTTGAAGCCTATGGTTTGGGGATTCCAAATCTTCAATCAGTTTTGAAAACCCATGGTTGAATCTTGAGTTATTTGGGTTTTTAGTTTTAAATCCTAGAGAGTGTTCTTGTGAATTTTTGAAGAAAATATGAATAATGTGGTCACTTGGGAGTATAATCCTGTATTTAAGCTGATAAGGGGGTGGAAAATACCCAATATACCCTTAATGAGATGGAATAAAATATAACTGGGAGCCCGATTTTATGGGCCACTGCGATGCGCCACTATCACGGTGGCTCACTAAAAATTGACGAATGAGATTTTTAGGGTCACCGCGACACGGAGCCATTGCGTTGTCCCACTGGTTGGGACCTAGAACTTCAGCACAATGCGCCATAATCGCGCTAGGCTACTGGAATTTGATAATTGTTAAATAGACCCCCTCCGCAACGCGCCAAGTACTAAAATAATGGTGTTTTACGACTAGGACTTAAATTAGTCATAACATCTTTGTCGGTATCGGATTTAGGCAAATATTATATCGATGGAAATCTCATTCAATTTTCCACACTACATAATTGATTAACATGAAAAATTTGCATAGGATTTATGGTTTTTGGATCATCTATGCATAGAAATGACGGTTTTCGTTCTAGCCCAAAATGCGGGGTGTTACACTATCTCCCCCTTGGGATCATTAATCCCCGAATGATGGGTAGGAACGTTGAAGCTTAAAGGTGTGGAACAACTCATACATGATGTGTCTTCTAAGAAAATATATAACTGATCTGAAATATTTAAACTTCTATCATGAAACTGAATTCTGAGCTGACTTGCCCTTACTTGTTTTAAGGAGTTGATTCATGCTGAGAGTTTAGGATTTCCCCCGAATTGTTTATCCTCAAATCACACACATTGGATTTGAAAGTGATAACTTATGTAAGTACGAATCATGAGGCAACAAGATTTAGATCATACAAAGGTATTACACTGTCTGAGCTAAAATAGCTGGAAAAATTTGAGATTATGTGTTGAACTCTTATAAACTGAGTCATGACTAAATAACTGAACCTGTAACATGATGATTAGACTGAACTAAGTTCATAACTTACATGGATGGAATAGATTTTCTTTTGGGATGGTCCTATGCATTGGACTTCGGATAGTAGGACTGGGTGAAAAGGTGGAAAACCACAGTAACTTGTCCGCCTGACTGTTAAACTGAATTATACTTGACACTTATACTTAACGGGAGTATCTTTTTGGGTTCGAAATTGAGAGGGCGCCATGCGGAAGCTTTTAGTTTGCAAACCATAAGATGATAAATCAAACGACACATGAAAAATTAAACTAAAAATATATTATTGGATATGGTTTCGCCAAACGGCCTACATATTAAAAATAAAATTGAAAATCCTAAAACTTATTGGGAGAAATCTCCCCCTAAACAAAGACTCTTTAAAGACTACATTGTGGATGCTATTGTGTTTTTGTATGAGAAGGGGGTCTTCTATTTATAGATGTCCAAAACCTTTCCTCCAAGAAAGAGGTTAGACAAATATAGAAAAGAATTATATTTTTTTCTTTCAGGAAAAGTAAAAGTAATTATGGTAACTTTTATTTTTCTTCTAAGAAAAAATAAAACTTAAATATAGTAAGAAAATCAGGGCAAAAACCCTAACAAATCTCCCCTTTTTGGCTTGATTTTCTTCACTTGATCCGTCTTCTCTTCATATCACGTGCATGAACTTCGTTCTTGATTTAATATTCATAACTGCTGCTTTCCATGTTTAAAAATAAGGTTTAAAATATCATGGTTAAAAATTGGTTTAAAGCTAATATTTTATTTTCATTTTTAAAGATGCAGCAGCAGGCGTGTTGAAAATATGGTTGAAACTTGTTCTTCACATTTAGTTCGACAAAAATCTTCATTATCATCCAAATTGTTGCAGCTTGATTTTAAAACTGCTTTGAACCTGTTTAATCTCGTCTCACCACACCATTGGACCATTGAACCGTAAGCTCTAATACCACTTGTTGGGTTCGAAATCTAGAGAGCATCATGCGGAAGATTTTAGTTTGCAAACCATAAGACGATAAATCCGACAACAAATGAAAAATTAAACTAAAAATATATTATTGGATATGGTTTCGCCAAACGGCCTACATATTAAAATTAAAATTGAAAATCCTAAAACTTATTGGGAGAAATCTCCCCCTAAACAAAGACTCTTTAAAGACTACATTGTGGATGCTATTATGTTATTGTATGAGAAGGGGTTCTTCTATTTATAGATGTCCAAAACCTTTCCTCCAAGAAAGAGGTTAGCCAAATATGGAAAAGAATTATATTTTTTTTCAGGAAAAGTAAAAGTAATTATGGTAACTTTTATTTTCCTTCTAAGAAAAAATAAAACTTAAATATAGTAAGAAAATCAGGGCAAAAACCCTAACATATCTCCTCAACACTCTTTCTAAAGAAGTCCTAGTAGCATTAGGGAGCAAAGAATCTTTGACATGAGTTACGCAAGACATCCAACTAAGGAATCACAACAATGAAACTACTCTATAGCATGGAATATAGACATATAACTCGTAAACTAGGATATAATTACCAAACCTTAGGCAATGCAACTTCTTACTTTCAAGATTAGCCACACTTCCAAAATACTCTCTCAAATATACTTTCCCCTTAAACAGCATGCTCATTGATTCCACTTATTTTTCTCACATGGCCGCTGATATTTCCATCTACTAATGTCTAAACTGAACTAAATCCCCTCATCATCTTCAAGCCTAACTCAAAATCACAAGACGCACCACATAATACTGTAGTACTAGTCTGAATTATGAATTTAGCACACCCTGCATTTCACAATTCCTCATCTCCTGCATAATTCTTATTGCCACTCTAGCAATCACCTTCAAATTTCTATTAGACATTCACAAACACTCAAGGCATCCATCCATATACATACAAATATGACATTCAAGCCTGTATTCTGTAACACCCTGCATTTCGGGCTAGAATGAAAAATCATCGTTTCTATGCGTAGATGATCCAAAAGTCATAAATCCTATGAAAATTTGGAATGTTAATCAATTATATAGTGTGGTAACCTATTTGAGAATAAATTGAGATCATAGAGGTCCCCAAACTCAACGACGAGTTGAAAGCTTTCCTATCGTTCGAGTTTGAGTGAGCGTCAAAACTTGGGTCAGATTCAATCAACCATAACTCCTTTTATATGATAAACTGAGTGGCCTACTATATATCAAATGAAATCTCTTCGAATTATCTTTCCAACTATACCAATTTCGTCCAAATCCAAGATCGGAGCAAAATGTTATATCCATTTTACTTCAGCATGTCTGTCTGTCGACAAGTGACGACCTAAGCTGATAAGTTATCACATATGTGACAACCTATAAGCCATGTAGTCATCCCATCACAACCTAGTGTGATAAGTTATCACATATGTGACGACCTATCAGCCAAGGTCGTCACCTTTAAAATTCAACATTTCCTAAACGATTTTGGAGTGGTATTTTGATATTTTACCTTCACCCCATAACTCTATAAACACTGAATTCAACCTCCATTTCACCAAAAATACACTCCTTTCTCTCAAATCCTCTCAAGAACCAAACCCTAGGGCCTCAACCTAAGATCTAAGATCCCTCAAAATTTCACCATTAAATTCTAAAATTGATTCAAGAATTAGAATCCCCAAACTAAGATCTTCAAGAATCATCCATCAAAAGCACAAATAGAATCCTAAAAGCAAATGTTCATCCAAAGTTCATAATCTAAGGTACGCGGGGTTTTTCTAAAATCTCATGGGCATAGAAATCATAAATTTAAGAAAAGGGTTTTGGATTTATGAATATATTCATGTTTTAGAAACATTGATGATATTGTTTTGGTCTTTAGGACTTTCCCAAATTGATTTGAATTGATATGTGTATATATGTACGTGTTTTAATGTTGATGACTGAATTGAGAGCATGATTCATGTAAAAATCCCTATCTTGTTATGATTTTCTTTACTCATCATATGCTATGGATTATCTTGAATGCATCATAGAAAAGCATGATATGAAATGCCTTAAGTATTGTTATAATTGGATTATGATTTTGATTTCAAAAGAGAGGGTAGTTATGTTGATAAATGTTGAAAGTATTCATATAACGAAAGAGTGCATGATTTTGCCAAAAGCACATGACCACCATATGTTTGAAGGATTCTTGTATAGTTTTGACTTATGTTTCGGAACATGAAATCTCTTAAACTATTTGCATGTTTGGGTGGTCTGAATTGAGTTTTCAAGAAAGAATCATGCATGTTACAATGTGGCTCAGAATTAGAACTTACAAGTCTTGGTGTGACGACACCAACTCAGTTAAAGAACAGAATAGAACACATGTTTAAAATCAGATTTTCAGACATTGAAACTAGAAATATGCATGATTCAGAACAGGATAAAATTAAGTATAAAGAGAGCTTAGGTGGTTTCCTGAAGAAGGCACGAGTTCAGACAACTTGTTGCCCGAAACCATGATTTTTTGATTTGGGTATATTATATTACGCTGGCCCAGTGTCATGTGGTATATCAAAATTAGAAACTCCAACCCTTGCGGCATACTTGGGTTGGGGGCTTTTCCGCCGAGTCAAAGGCGGATTCCATACTGCCCGTGGAATATCATAATTGTAGGGGAGTGCCATGTAGCTCAGAAATTGCATTAATAAGAATGATTTATGATTTTCAGAAAGTGCCCATGTGTTTTAGAACTATTTCATACATGATATTTTGACAAATTGCTTTCCAACTATTTTATTTATAGACAAGCTTTATTTTGGATTACTTTGCATACCAGTACATCTGTATTGACCTCCCCTCCCTCCAAGTTTTGAGGCACAGTCTAGGGTCCTGATAAACAGTAGATTTCATTAGATAGGAGTGAAGAGTACCAGTTGGTAAGCCTTCTATATTTCAGAAGGCCTAGTTTCTTTCAGATATTTATTATAGTTTTGGTCTACTGGGGGCCTTGTCCCAGTTTTCAAACAGTTGTTATTTGATCATGTAGTAGAGATTTCGCAGATGGTTTTCAGACACTATTTAGTTGATATTGGATTTTATTCCTCATTTTTAAACTATATTTAGATTATGACCATGTTTCCGTAGTAGGTTTTATTTCTGCATTTCCTATTTATATATGAATGGTGTATATGATTACAAGTTAGAAGGGCTCTCGGAACTTCATGGTTCGGGATGTCCATCACGGCCAGGGCCCTAGTTTGGGTCGTGAAAAACTTGGTATCAAATCACGGTTCATGGTCTCAGGGTGTCTACGAAATCGCGTTGGGTAGAGTCTTGTTTATGGGTGTGTAGCGTGCCACACTTATAAGCAGAAGGCTACCAGGCGTTTAGGAATGTTTCTCTTTTTTAGGTTCTAGTTAGTGCTATTGAGCCAGAATGTTCCTCTTCCATACTCTAATTCGTGTTATGGTATCGCCCATACGAAAGTAAAGTTATCCCAATACTTTCCTTACTTTGATGTACCCAAATATATCGCGTTATTTGGGTAATTCAAGTGCAGAAGTTTAGAGTCTAAATGTTGTGGTCCTTTCTGATCGAGCCATTTAAGATTTTAAAATTTTTTGCAAGGACTTAAGAAGAGTCCATTAGTGCTTCAGAGTGTATTGATTTTTGTGTGAACTTTGATTCTAATGAAATCGTGCTTTTCAGCCTGCAGTATTAAGAGTATTCCATCTCTTTTCAAAATTTTATATTGCAGATGTCATGCTTCAGGAGGAATGATGTGTAGCAGAATGTTAGAATTATATTTTCACCCGATTAGTAGTATAAGTTAAAGTGTCGGTGTCATGACCTATTGGTAGTGAGATTAGACCAAGAGGTTGGTGATATGAAGTCACAAAATTAGAAGTCAGAGTGAAGGTGACTTTTGTGTAAATAAATATTTTAGTTGAATAACTGATGTTTAAGGATGATTTACCACTTTATAGTGATCGACTAATGTGGTAGCTAGTAGCATATGTGGAGTGTGTGGTAGTCTGTGGGGAAGTGTTTGACTCAGATTTTTATTTATACGGAGTAAGATATGTATCCTTAGATCATTGAATATTGTGTGTCAATTTTCTATCTCTTGTAATATGTAATCTTATTATCATAGTGTTTTTGAAAAGAAAAAATCAAAGTCTAGTGAAGTCGTGTGGGGCTCTTTCGATTCACTAGCATAGTTGCTTTGTTATTCATTTCATTTTCTTGTTCAAAAAACAAAATTAATGTCTAGTGAAGTCGTGTGAGGCCTATTTCGATTCACTAGCAACTTGTTGTTCTTGCATTGGTTGAATATATGTATAGTCGAATCTTTTTGCATGATATTGAGTTGGTAATGAAGTGATACGTCCTTGTGTGTTAGTTCAGTAGAAGGTAGAGAAAGAGTTATTAGTTAAGGTGAATTGTTGTCTTCTTGAAGTATAAGAATGGCTAGAATAGCCAAAACGTTATAATTATAGACTCATGGTTGTTTGTGGAAATTGAAGGTAGTCTAAATGTACGCTTGGATAAGTAAGTGTGATATGAGAAATCCATATAAGTAGATAAGATTGTATGGGGTTATAATATAAGATTAAGGTTGACCATATCTATTATGTGAGTTTACCCCCATTGACCTTCTTTTCGTTGGTAGTTGTAAACTAGTACTACTTGTGAGAAGGTATGTATTAGGTTTTTGAGGTATTTGGACAGAATGTCCCAATTTGATGGACTAGTATATTATGTTGCCTTCTTCATTAGTGGTAGATGATTGATGCTAGACTATTGGCTTAAATTTAATGTAGGATGTGAATGTAACAATAGTGGCTTAAGATTAATGATGAATGTTTTGTGAGAATTGTGTGTCAGGTTGGGTTGTAAATCATGCTTAGCACTAGACATTAAGTTTGATGTCCATAAAGGTGGATGTGATGATTTCTTAGTTAATGATACTAGTTATATGGAAGTGATCTAATAGGCTTGAATGGTGTATGCAATAGATTAAGTTTATTTGATTAGTAACAAAGTATGATGTTGTATGTATGAGGTAGAAGTATGCCAAGGTGATATGAGGTTGCGGTATTTTTCTAAGGCTATTACATATTGCGTGTGGCTACTAGTACTGTTGAGTTTCTAGGTGGGGAAATACTAGTAGATGATATATGGTATTCTAAATAGCTAAGTTAAGGAGTTTTGATCGATAGTGTTGAGCCTTTTTATATGATCTTGATTCTCATAGTAGAGAGATATAAGTTTGGAGTCACGATATTGGTAGGTTATGTCAGAAGTAATATGATTCATCAAAGGATTGGTGATATCCATGTTAATTATTTGAATCTAAGTTTGAATTTTAGAAGGTTGAACTGACAGAAATAAGAGTTGAAGCGCTAGATGGTGTGCACTCCGACTATGGGGATACTCATGAAGACCCTAAGTTAGTAAGTGTGTAAGTATTATATGATAACTATTGGGGCTATAGAATGATAGAGTGTATCTCAGAAGGTAATATTACCAGTGGGTTTTCCACTTTCAGGTGTGGTCATTCGGGTTAAGTTCTATTAATTGCGTGTATTGTCGTATTCCAGACCCCAGAGTGTAGTTCAGTTTAGAGTCTAGTAAGGGATCTCTCGAACTTAAGATGATGGCTTAAAGCTAAGGGGGATATTATAAAAAAAGTAACCAAGCCTGACTGTAACACCCCGCATTTTGGGCTAGAACAAAAACCGTCATTTCTATGCGTAGATGATCCAAAATCAATAATCCTATGCAAATATGGCATGTTAATCATTTTAGTAGTGTGGGGAATTGAATAAGTTTTCTGTCGACATAAGATTCATCCAAAACGGACACTCGGTAAAGGAGTTATGGTTAATTTAAGTCCTAGTCGTAAAACACCATCATTCCTGTCCTTGGCACGTCGCGGAGAGGGTTTAAATGACAATGGTTAATTTCCAGTGAGACTCCGCGATGGTGGCACGTAGTGGAGTGGGCCAAATTCCCATTTGTTAATTTACAGTGAGCCACCGCGATAGAGGCGCGTCGCAGTGGCCCATAAGATCGGGTTACCAATTTAAATTTTTCAAATTTCATTCAGAATTTAACAAGGGTAGTTTGGAAATTTTTTCAAGTCTCTTAAAATGTCCAAACAGGATATTTAAGACCTCTACAAGCATAATATACGACATT